>NC_088393.1:11757500-12020000 GCF_037993035.2 Macaca fascicularis
ATGCGATCTCAGTTCACTGCAATTTCCACCTCCCCGGTTCAAGCGATCCTCCTTTCTCAGCTTCCCAAGTAGCTGGGATTACAGGTGTGTGCCACCACGCCTGGCTGATTTTTGTATTTTTAGTAGAGATGGGGTTTCGCCATGTTGCCCAGGCTGGTCTTGAGCTCCTGACCTCAGGTGATCTGCCCACCTCAGCCTCCCAAAGTGTGGGGATTATAGGCGTGAGTCACCGCACCTGGCCCAAAATAAGTTTTTTTTTTTTTAATTTAGGCTGGGTGCAGTAGCTCATTCCAGTTTGTTCAACCCCTTGATAAGCCCGAGCCTCTGCTTATCTCAGGGCCTTTGTCCCTGCTGTGCTCCTCCTTGGACCATTATTTTTTCCACCTCTTTTGGTGACTTCTTTCCTTTCACATCTTTGTTCAAAGAGGCTCCTTGGAGGCCGGGTGCGGTGGCTCACACCTGTAATCCCAGCACTCTGGGAGGCCGAGGCCGGCAGATCACGAGGTCAGGAGTTCGAGACCAGCCTGGCCAACATAGTGAAACCCCGTCTCTACTGAAAGTACACAAAAATTAGCTGGGTGTGGTGGCGGGCGCCTGGAATCCCAGCTCCTTGGGAGACGGAGACAAGGAGAATCTTTTGAACCCGAGAGGCGGAGGTTGCAGTGAGCTGAGATAGCGCCATTGCACTCCAGCCCGGGCAGCAGTGAGACTCCATCTCAGAAATAAAAAGATGCTCCTTTGAGAGACTATAGAGCCAAGAGCTGACCTTCGGCACCAACTATCAACACACCCCTGGCAGCATGGTGAACACTTGACATGAATTGATTCTCGCCTTCCTACTCCCACCCACAAGATTGGTCTTGCCCAGGCTGGAGTGCAGTGGTGTGGTCACAACTCACCGTAGCCTCGACCCACTGGCCTCAAGCAATCCTCCTGCCTTGGCCCCCCAAAGCTCTAGGATTACAGGCATAAGCCACTGTGCCCAGCCAAATTGACATATTAAAGCCTCACATTATTCCAGTGATACTGTGCCGTCAGGACCCCCAATTTGCAAATGAGGAAACTGAGGCACAGAGAGATTAAATCATGCTCGAAGGCCGAGTCAGTTGGATCGCCTGAGGTCAAGAGTTTGAGACCAGCTTGACCAACATGGTGAAACCCCTTCTACTAAAAATACAAAAATTAGTCAGTTATGGTGGTGCCTGCCTGTAATCCCAGCTACTCGGGAGGCTGAGGTTGCAGTGAGCCGAGATTGCATCACCGCACTCCAGCCTGGGCGACAGAGCAAGACTCCGTCAAAAAAAAAAAAAAAAAAAAAAAGAAGATATAGAAATGAATTAAGACATTCCAGCTCAGCCCAAGCAAGGCAGAGACTGGGGCTACCTGCAGCAAAAGGGAATAAAATGAGACTCCAGGCAGAACTTTCAGGGCAGCAGCTTGCATGCAAAGAAGGTGGACATCGCTCTGTCTGTTTGTCCTGCAGGCAGAAGGCCTCCCAGCTGCTCTGGGAGGCACGTCTGGAATGGTGGTTGCCTCTCAAGAGATTCCGAGGCTGAGCCAGGCGGAGCCTCTGGCAGGGGGCCAGAACCTCAGGGTTGGGTGTTTGGGATAGACATAGAACAGGCGGGTGGTGTCCAGAGCTGGCCAGGAACAACACGGGCCGGCGAGAAAACACAGCTGGGTCCGTGCCCTCCAGCCTGTGCCCTCTGGTCTGTTGGTAGGGGCTCTGGCCACCTGACATTCGAGGCTGGGATGAGAACTTGGGCCCTACCTTCGAGCTCTGCGGCAGATTCAAGCTGTCCTGGGTTTATTTATTTTTACTTTTTTTCTTTTTCTGTTTTTTGAGATGGAGTCTCACTGTCATCCAGGCTGGAGTGCAGTGGCGCGATGTTGGCTCACTGCAACCTCCGCCTCCTAGGTTCAAGCAATTCTCCTCCCTTAACCTCCCGAGTAGCTAGGACTACAGGCGTGTGCCACCATGCCCGGCTTATTTTTGTATTTTTGGTAGTGACGGGGTTTCACTATATTGGCCAGGCTGGTCTTGAACCCCTGAGCTCAGGTGATCCACCCACCTCAGCCTCCCAAAGTGCTAGGATAATAGGCTTGATGTCCTGGGTTTAGATACTGGCTCAGTTGAGCCACTTCCTGGCTGTGTCACACAGGACAAATGAATCTCCTCAAGCCTCAGTTTCCCCAGGTATAAACAGGGTTGACCAGAACATTATCAGCAGAAGCAGCAACCAGTACTTAACCATGTGCATTAATTCATAAATTCTCCACCTCTCTAAGACGGAGAGCATTATCATGCCACTTCACAGATAGGGATGTTTAGGGATAGAGAGGTGATGTTGCTTACCCAGTATCACACCGCATGAGTTTGAACCCATCTGGCAGAGCCTCCCTGACCATGTTTCAAGAAGAACAGCTGTCATTATCATTATTATTATTTTTGAGACACAGTTTCACTCTGTTGCCCAGGCTGGAGTGCAGTGGCATGATCTCAGCTCACTGCAACCTCCGGCTCCCAGGTTCAAGCATTTCTTGTGCTTCAGTCTCCGAAGTAGCTGGGATTACAGGCACCCGCCAACATGCCTGGCTAATTTTTGTATTTTTAGTAGAGACAGGGTTTCACTATGTTGGCCAGGGTGGTCTTGAACTCCTGGCCTCAAGTGATCTGCCTACCTCTGCCTCCCAAAGTGCTGGGATTACAGGCATGAGCCACCGTGCCTGGCCAGCTGTCATTATTATTATTAATTATTTTGAGATACAGTTGCACTCTGTTGCCCAGGCTGGAGTGCAGTGGTGTGATCTTGGCTCACTGCAACCTCCGCCTCCCAGGTTCAAGCGATTCTCCTGCCTCAGCCTCTGGAGTAGCAGGGACTACAGGTGTGTGCCACCACGCCTGGCTGATTTTTGTTATTTTTAGTAGAGACAGGGTTTTACTGTGTTGGCCAGGCTGGTCTTGAACTCCTGGCCTCAAGCCATCCGCCTGCCTCGGCCTCCCAAAGTGTGGGATTACAGGCATGAGCCACCGTGCCCGGCCCAGCTGTCATTATTATGAATCATATGGGTGGCTTCTCCCAGGGACCTCAGGACAACCCAGCAGCTGACATTCTGCACAGCCGGCATCCCCTTTCCTGGCATCAGGACTCAGTACTTCCTCTGGGAAGCACCCCCTTCCTTCCTCAAAGGCCAAAGGGCTTGGGTGGGGCTCCCCTACCCCCAGTGTCCATGGCTAGGCAGACAGGGACACCGCACTGTGATTGGCTCAGCAATGGGCACATGACCCAGGCCAGCCAATGAGGGCCCCCTCTGGGATTTTTACTGGTGCTCTTTGGACTAAGGAGCTCCCTCTCCACTAAACGGAACAGACAGATGCCTGGAGCAGTGAGGTCACCTTCCCTTGCCTGCCTGAAAGAGAAGCTCCCAGGGTAAACAAAAAATGAAAGGCATCAAGTTAGATTCCTGATGATACCTGAGCACTGAGGCCAGCGTGGTGGCTCATGCTTGTAATCCCTGCACTCTGGGAGGCCAAGACAGGAGGATCACTTGAGCCCAGAAGTTTGAGACCAGCCTGGGCAATATAATGAGGTTTTGTCTCTACAAAAAATTTAAAAAAATTGGCCGGGCGCAGTGGCTCAAGCCTGTAATCCCAGCACTTTGGGAGGCCGAGGCGGGTGGATCACGAGGTCAGGAGATCGAGACTATCCTGGCTAACATGGTGAAACCCCGTCTCTACTAAAAATACAAAAAACTAGCCGGGCGTGGTGGCGGGCGCCTGTAGTCTCAGCTACTTGGGAGGCTGATGCGGGAGAATGGCGTGAACCCCGGAGGCGGAGCTTGCAGTGAGCCGAGATCACGCCACTGCACTCCAGCCTGGGAGACACAGCGAGACGCCGTCTCAAAAAAAAAAAAAAAAAAATTAACACGGCACTCGTTAATTTTCTTCCACCAGACACATCACTCCAACTCTTAGAGAGTCTCTGTCTTGTCATCCACAAAAGGAGAAGAATTGTGCAGCCAACCTCAGGGCTGTAACAACCATGCAGAGAAATTAGGTGACTGCCACTTTGTCAGTATCCAGAAAGCGGGAGGTATTTGGGGGAAAGTTCCCCAAGGCTGTTGGTTTACCAGGCAGAAATCCTCCCTGTTTATTCAGTAAGTGGCAGGAATCAATCTTGGACCAGTTTAAGCAGTGAAAAGGAAATGTGTTGTTATGTAACTGATGACAGCTTCAGGCATGGCTGGATCCAGGTGCACAAATATCTTGCTGTTGTTGTTATTAAGAGATAGAGTCTCGCTCTGTTGCCCAAGCCGGAGTGCAGTTGTGCAATCACGGCTCATTGCAGCCGTGACTCCTAGGCTCAAGTAATCCTCCCGCCTTAGCCTCCCAAGTAGCTGGGTCTACAGGCACTGCAACCTCTGCTTCCCTGGTTCAAGCAATTCTCCTGCCTCAGCCTCCTGAGTAGCTGAGGTTTCAGGTGCGTGCCACCACACCTGGCTAATTTTTGTATTTTTAGTAGAGATGAGGTTTCACCACGTTGGCCAGGCTGGTCTTGAACTCCTGACCTCAAGAGGCCTGCCTCGGCCTCCCAAAGTGCTGGGATTACAGGCATGTGCCACAGCACCCCGTCTGGATCCTGGCATTCTGAGGGTCCAGGATGAGCCATGGGAAGAAAGAGGGCCCCCCCACCCCCAGCCATTCTCCCCGCCTGAGACCGCTTACCTGCCGTTCCATCACAGCTGCGCTCTGTGATGCTAATCTTCTTCACCATATGGACGTTGCTGGTAGCCGCAGCAGGCACTGGGCACATCGTCTCCACCACCTCCTGGCTGCGGAACACAGGTGGGCTCTCAGGCCCACCAGGCATTGCCAGGGCCCTCAGCCCTGCCCCATAAGGCTCCAGGCTCTGGGCCCGCTGTGCAGGGGTGCCAGCGGCTGTGCTGGCCACCACCTCCACCTCCCGTGGCCCTTCTACCACCCGGACGGTATCCACGCGAACCGGGCTATCTGGCGGTGGCCAGGCCTGGGGCTGGGGGTCGGCCTGCCGGGCCTGAGCTGCCTGCAGCTCCTGCAGTGCCTTCTTGAGCTGGGTCTCCAGCACAGCGACCTTGGCAGTGAGAGCAGCCTCCCCATCAGGCATGCCCAAGTCCCGTTCTCGGACCCAGGTGCCCACACTCCGGGTCTCAAGTGCCACTGGGTCCTCTGGGGGATCGGGGAGGTCCAGGCAGAGCTCGCTGCGGCCCCGGCCCGCTGTGGGGTGGCCCAGGAACTTCTGGCTCTTAAGTTGCACTGTGAGCTGCCGCTTTTCCTCCTGGAGCACTGAGAGCTTCACCTGGAGCACGGGGATCAGCTTCACCTGCTCCTCCAGCTGCCGTAGCTTCCGCAGGGCACCCGCCATCTGCTCTCGCACGTGGGCCAGGTGCCCAGCACTGGGAGGCACCGGCGTGGACAGTCCCGAACTCCGTGGTGTCGGGGGTGGCAACCCCACACCCACCAGGGAGGCCGTCGAGCCGGCCGCACTGGGGGTCAGGGAGCCCAGGCCGGCGGGTGTGGCCGCCTGGTCCTCGAGACGGCGACGGGCGTCTAGCAGTGTGCGTTCCACCCGCGGATTGAAGCCACCGCGGGTCTCCAGAGCACCATACTGAGGATAGAAGCCACGGCCGCAGTAGGAATAGGCTGAGTGGCGGCTGTCCCCACTGGCATTGGAGCACAGCGACTCAGTGGACGTCCACCAGGAGCCAGGGCCACGGGGCAGCGAGCTCAGGCGGGGGCGGCGCTGCACCGCCACGCGTCGCAGCGTGTGGCCCTTCTCGATGTCGTCCACATACTTGAGGAAGTCCAGGTCCAGGCGATAGCCATAGGGGGTCTCCACAGAGTAGGGTGGGTCGGGGTCCTTGGCAGGGAAGGCAGGCGGGGAGGCCGGGCCAGGGGTCCCTGGGGGTGGGAGAAACACCAGGACCTTTGAATCCTCTTGTCCCCATACTCAGGGTGAAGACTGATGCCTGGGGAGAGTTGGGGTTTATTTGCCCAAGAGATGGGAGCCCACCTGGTACTCAACCGCGTCTGCTCTCAGACCCTCCCAGCGCAGGGCTGTGCCTCCCCATCAGACACCCGGGGCAGGACTCTGCCTCCTCCCTCAGACCTCTAATCGTTGGGCTGCGTCCCACCCTCAAAGTCCCCAGGGCAGAGTCCCCGGCCCCTCAGGCCTCCAGAACTGAAGCTCCCCAGGGCAGGGCCCTCTTCCCTGAGTCCCCTGACCTGGGAAGGGGGCAGGCACGTGCAGGACCTGGGCCATCTTCTTGTCTACAGATGCTCCTTGGAAGTCACTTGAGGGACTGCGAGTCAGACTGCCTGCAGCACTGACTGAGGCTTACCTGGGGAAAGGGAACCATGGCACCGGGAGTTAGGAGTCTGTAGGGGGAGGGAAGGAGATGGGGCCAGTCCCCTCCACTTCTGGCTCACCCAACCCCCCACCCAGGTCTGGGACCCACTCATAGACGCACACCCGGCCCGGCTGCGGAAGGGCTCCCCCCGCACCGCAGGTCTGGAACAAAGAAACCAAACCTCACTGCCTGCATGAACATCTGTCCAGCCCCTGGACAGGCTCCAGCTGTTCCCACAGCCCGGCCTCCACATAGCTCTGGGGCTGGGGGGCCCCAAGCCCAACAGGCCCCACCCTTCCTGCATCCCCTCCCCTCAGCCCAGGCCTGGAGCTGGCCACAGGGAAGGATGGGGGTTGAGGCGCTAAGGGGTTGGGGAAGACGGGAACCTCATCTTCCTGCAAGGATCTGAGGAGACAGAGATGGAGGGGAACAAAGAGAAGCAAAGCATGGCGAAGGGGACACCCAGTGACCCCAAAGCTGACAGCTGGGTCAGGCCTGGACTAGGTAGGGGGGAAGGGGTAGGGAAAGTTGGGGAGGCAGCTAGGAGTGAAGCCTTTCCCCTTTATGGAAACAATTTTCTCTAAAAATAAACAGTTTCACTGCTGGGCTACACAGAACTTCCTGCCTGCCTAGGATGCGTCCGGGCTTAGGGGCGCAGTAGGGATAAAGGGCCGGGTGGAGGCCCAGGAAGTCCTGGGGGTGGAGGGGAGGAAGTAAGACGGGGCGCCTGGAGGCTGCAAAAGGGAGGGACAATCAGAGCCTCTCACTAAACCCCCCTCAGCCCCGGAGGCTGGCCAGGGCTCTTTTGTCCCCAGTATAACCCGTCTGAACTTGGCCGGTCCTTTCTGTTATCTGACCTCCAGCCATCATGCTGCAGAGGCCCCAGCCCATCCCGCCATCAGTGAATCCTTTCTGGCCTTTGAGTGCGGGGGCAGCAGGTACCTTGGGAGGATGGGCCAGGTAGGGCACCTGCTGGGCATGAAGGCAGGGCTGGGGCTCCGGGGCACCTGAGCTTGTCCTTGTTCTCC
This sequence comes from Macaca fascicularis, assembly GCF_037993035.2. Classification (NCBI taxonomy): domain Eukaryota; kingdom Metazoa; phylum Chordata; class Mammalia; order Primates; family Cercopithecidae; genus Macaca; species Macaca fascicularis. The sequence continues at coordinate 11,764,916 of NC_088393.1, forward strand.
TGTCCTGTCTTGCTTTGTCTCTCTCCAGGTCTCTCTGTGTCTCTCCACGTCTCTGTCTCTCTGTGTCTCTCTCCACGTCTCTGTCCTTCTACGTCTCTCTCCGTGTCTTTCTCTCTGTCTTTCCACGTTTCTGTCTTCGCTTCTCTGTCTTTCAACACCTGGAACACATGGTCACCAATTGCAGGAAATTTGGTTTTCCATTTGCCTGGAGACTCGCCCCTGAGCAACAGGAAGTTGATTGAAAATATTTTCTGGCCACCAAAGAGAGATGGAGATACAGGGAGCAAGTGGGATTAGAGCAGGATTGGAATAGTCAGGGGGAGAGGGGGTCAGGGGAGTGAGGGTGCTGCCAGGCAAATAGTATAGTAACAGTAATAATAACACCAACTCTTTTTTTTTTTTCTTCCTGAGACGGAGTTTTGCTCTTGTTGCCCAGGCTGGAGTGCAATGGCATGATATTGGCTCACCACAACCTCCAGCTCCCAGGTTCAAGCAATTCTCCTGCCTCAGCCTCCTGAGTAGCTGGGATTACAGGCATGTGCCACCATATCTGGCTAATTTTGTATTTTTGGTAGAGATGGGGTTTCTCCATGTTGGTCAGGCTGGTCTCGAACTCCTGACCTCAGATGATCCACCCACCTCAGCCTCCCAAAGTGCTGGGATTACAGGCATGAGCTACCGCACCCAGCCTAACATCAACTCTTTTAATTGTTGTGACAATTCCAAGAGATGGGCAGTTATCCCGTTTCACAGACAGGGGATGCAGAGGGCACAGAAAGGTACAGTGGCTTGCCTAGGATCCTTGGGGCCACGGGGAAGTAGCTGGGCCTGAACGTGAACCTAAGGCTGGTGGATCCCGCCAATGCCCACCAAGTCACCACCCCCAGACTCCACACCAGATATCTCTATCCGTTTCCCAGATATGAAGACTGAGGTCTGAGGGTCCTCAGTCATCTGACCGCCCTCGATCAGGACCAGCGACTCCCGAGTAAGGGGAAGAGAAAGGAGATGAGGGGGTGTGGTGGGGGAGATGGATGTCTGTGGCTGAAACCCTTCTCTCGCTATGGGACCCCTGGGGAGTGGGGAAGGGGTGACAGGATAAGACACAGATGGAGAGACTGGAGCCTACAAGAGGGGACAGGTAGGGAGTTCAGGGAAGGGGCGCGGGTCTCCCCAACCCACCACCCAAGACCGGCCTGCACATCTTGGAGGTGGCGGGCGCGCGGGGGGTCTTTCCGCCCTAAACTCGGGGGGTTGGGGGGCGGCGAGAAGGACCCCGCCCCGTGCAGGGAGGGGGCGGGGCCTGTGGATCCCCGGCTAATGGCAAACAGCTGCCGCTCCCCACGCCGGCCCAGCCGCCAAGCCCAGGCCCAGCCCGGCCGGACGCCCGGCCGCCTTCCCGCCGCCTGGGGCATGGCCGCGGAGGAGGGTGAGGGGGGACAGTGCGGGAAGGGGGCAGAGCCGGGCGGGGAGCAGAGGCAGAAAGGGGGACACAGACAGGGGAGAGGGGGCAGAGGGGAGCCAGGACAGGGGAGACGGGCAGGGCACGAGGAATCGATGGGGGTACTGGGAGGAATCGATGAGGGTATGGGGTCATAGACGGGGAGGGAGCAGGGACGCGGGGGCAGAGACAGTACAAGTCTGGAAAGTTTGGGCATAGAAGGTGGAGTTGGAGGCAGCGGCTCGTTGAGACCAGCGAAGTCGTGTCCCGGGGTTGGAGGCGGGGGGTAGGGTAGTAGGTGGGGGGGCGGTGCACACTCGATCCCCGAACCGGACTTGAACCCCTACCCAGCCCCGGGTCCCACTCGCCTTGCGCGCTCCGGCCGCTGCCTTCCCTGCGTCCCGCCGCCCGAGCGTCCTCGCGCGCGCCGCCGCCTGGGCGCCCGGCCCTCGGAGGTGGCTCCGCCCGCACTACGCCCCCTCCTGCTGGCCCCGCCCCTCCAGTCGGCCCCGCCCCCTCCCGCCGCGAGGGCGCCCAGGCCGCGGTGGGGGGGTGGGGATGCAGAGACGCTAGTTGGAGACTGGATCTCACCTGGACAGCAGGTGTGTGTGTGCGCGCCGGGCTGTCCGGCCTCGTCCTTCCTCCCTCCTTAAGTCCCCAAAGCAGGGTCCCCCCCCGCCGGCCTCCCCCCACCGCCGGCTGTCCCTGGGCCGCTGCGGGGGGCGGAACGGCTCGGCGGCAGGAGGGGGTGGAGCTGGCCGGGGCCCAGCTAGGGGAGGGCGCGCGGGGGGGCGCGGCGGCGGGAGGTCACCCCTCCCCCAGGCGGCCCAGGGCTGGACGCGGCCCAGCGCAAGCCTGGCACACGGTGGCGTGACCGCCGCGCGAGAGGGGAGGCTGCACAGGCCTGGGCGCCGGAGCCAGCCAGACCTGGACTCCCATCCCAGACCCACCAAACTTGCTGCTCTGTGCCTCAGTTTGCCCATCTGTAAAATGGAGATGATCATGTTAGCTACCTGATAGGAGTGTTGAGAAGATTCACTAACCATTGGGAAGGGGCCTAACCATTAGGAAGGAGGTCCCTCGGGTTAAAAAGTCTCATAAATGGAGTGTCCTACTTTTGCAGAGATCTTTCTAGGAGCCCTTTAGTACACAGCCAGCCACTCAGCAAGGGCTTAATAAATATTATTAGGCCGGTGAGGTGGCTCACACCTGTAATCTCAGCACTTAGGGAGGCCGAGGCAGGAGGACTGCTTGAGCTCAGGAGTTCCAGACCAGCCTGGGCAACATAGCAAGACCCTGTCTCTACAAGAAAAATTTTTAAGTGAAAAAAAATTAGGCCAGGCGCAGTGGCTCATGCCTGTAACTGCAGCACTTTGGGAGGGCAAGGTGGGCGGATTATTTGAGCCAAGGAGTTGGAGACCAGCTTTGGCAATGTGACAAGGCCCCATGTCTGCAAAAAACAAAATAAAAAGAAACCACCTGGGGCCGAGAAATGGCTCACACCTGTAATCCCAGCACTTAGGGAGGCTGAGGCGGGTGGATCACCTGAGGTCAGGAGTTCAAGACCAGCCTGGCCAACATGGTGAAACCCCGTCTCTATTAAAAATACAAAAACTATCCGAGCATGGTGGTGCACATATATAATCCCAGCTACTCGGGAGGCTGAGGTAGGAGAATAACTTGAATCTGGGAGGTGGAGGTTGCTGTGAACCGAGATTGCGCCACTGCACTGCAGCCTGGGTGACAGAGCGAAACTCCATATGAAAAAGAAAAAGAAAAGCCAGGCATAGTGGCATGTGCCTATGATCCCTGCTACTCAGGAGGCTTGAGCCCCGGAGTTTGAGGCTGCAGTGAGCTATGATTGTGACACTGCATTCCAGCCTGGGGGACTGAGAGAGAGCCTGTCTGTTAAAAACAAAGAAACAAGAACCAGGTATTATTATTCCCGGTAGGCATGTGACATTATTTGTGTGTTGCCTTCCCCGCTAGAACGTCAGCTCCACAAGGGCAGGAATTTGTGTCTGTTGTCACCATGATGTCCCTGGCACCCAGTACGTTCTTGGTGTCTCCACTGATGATGCAGGGATGTGTGGATGTGGGGCAGTGGACTGTGAGCATGTCATGAGCATGTGACCCAGCCCCTGGTGACTGCACCACATGGCACAGGTTGCTTATAAAAACCATTTTAAATTAAAAAAGGGAGGAAGCATCAGTGCATACAGATGGGGACACAGGGGCAAAGGGCCCAGCACCGAGTACAATGTGGTCACCCCATAGCCCAGTGGGCACCAGGGGAGACTCCCCTCGCAGCACAGATAGCTGAGGGCCGGCTGCTGGTTCTTCTAGGTGCAGCTTTGGTCCTTGTGGGCTCAGAGGTCTGCCTTTCGAAAACTTGCTCTGTTCAAGGAGTTCCTGGGAAAAGAATGAGGGTGGGTCAGCATGGCCGTGGGGCCCCCAACTCCATAGACCTCCCAGCCCACATCCTCATCCTCTTCCTCTTCCTTCGAGGATCCTTCTGGGGTCTCTCCTGTCCTGATCCTGCTGTGGGATTCTCAGATTCTCTCTTGTAGTCCACCACGGAAGGTATGAATCATCCTCATTTTACAGATGTAGAAACTGAGGCTCAGAAAGATGAATTCATGTATCTGGGAAATGACGGCTCAGAGCCTGCCCTGCCTTTGTACCTCTGGATGACTTATTCAGATGCTTATGCAAAGTTGAAGCAGCTCATGCTATAATCCCAGCACTTTAGGAGGGCAAAGCGGGTGGATCACCTGAGGTCAGGAGTTCGAGACCAGCCTGGTCAACATGGTGAAACTCTGTCTCTACTAAAAATACAAAAAATTAGCCAGGTGTGGTGGCGGATGCCTGTAATCCCAGCTACTTAAGGAGGCTGAGGCAGGAGAATTGCTTGAATCTGGGAGGTGGAGGTTGCAGTGAGCTAAGATTGTATCACTGCACTCCAGCCTGGGCAACAGAGGGAGACTCTCTCAAAAAAAAAACCAGAAACAAAACAAAGTCAAACAAAGTCCAAGCTACCAGGAAACATGTTGCTGTGTACGTGTACAACAGCCCCCATCCTGTATCTGTCCTGGTCTGCCTCTGCATCCCCTCTCTAGTCTCTAGGATGGGGGTACCAGTTCAGGCACCTGAGGCCAGGTGGGGTGGGTGCCAGCAGCTGGGGCAGGCGCTGGGTAAGCAGGGGCTGCAGAGCCTCCCGCAGGCGGCAGTAGTTGCGCTCTAGCTCGCGGTGGTACTCCTTCTGGTCCGGCCCAATCAGGGCCTTATTTTTCCGCAGCGCATCCTCACATCTGAGGGCCAGAGGGTGGGAGATGCTAAGAGACTCGCACACGGGACTGAAAGCAAGACTAGGGGTGGGGGCATCCGTAAGGCGGGGCCAGGCCTGCGGAAAGACCCGCAATAGGAGGTCAGGTTGGGAGAGTGGACTTAATGGGAAGCCATGCGGAGATCAGGTGGGCAGAGAGCAGGTCTATGCAGGTTAGGCAGGCACGAGCCCCCTCCTGCGGGGTTTTGCGCCTACTTCTTGCAGAAGTCCTTGAAGCAGAGCCGCAGTTTGTTGTGATGCCGGAAGAGCTTGGGGTCTTCCGGGATCTCTGCTAAAAACACTTGGGCCACCTCCAGGGGACCCTGTGGGGTGAGAGGGACTGGTGAGCCAGCCTGCATGGCACCTGGAGTCCCCCATGCGGCCTGCATCCCCCTTCCACCAGCCGTGCCTGATTCACGGTGGGCCCCACGGAGCCCTGAAGCACCATCTGTAGCATCTTAGCATCTGGTGGGTCCTGCTCGGTGGCAAAGGCCAGCTCCCGTGTTTTCTTCTGCATGTCCTCGATAGCCACCTCCACCGGCGTCAGCACCGTCTATGGGGTGAGGGGAGGGGTGTGCACTCACTGGGGCCTGAGGAGGTCCTGATCGAAGCCAGTCGGGGGCAGCTCAGACCCCGCTGGGAGCAAGAGGGGTCCAAGAACCCAGGCAATGACCAGAATCTGGGGTCCTTCCTGGGTCTGACTCTGGGGGGGTCCAGCCTTGGGTCTGCTGCGTCTGGTGCCCTGGGGTTTAGTGGCTTTACATCTGGGGTCTCCAGACTTCCTTGGGTCTGGAGGTAGAGGTTTGAGACTGGAAGTTGGAGTTTGGGGTCCCCAACCTGGTTCTGGGGTACATGAGCCAATTTCTGGGTCTAGCGTGTCCACACGTCTCCTCTCTGGGTCTGGGATCCCTGGGCGTCTCCTCCCTGGGCCTTCTTAGATTTGGAGTCCCTGTGCCTCCCCTTTGTGAGTCTAGAATCCCTGGGTCCTCCTGGGTCTGGAGGTAGAGGTTTCAGTTTAGAGATTGGAATTCAGGGTCTCTCTATCTTCTCCGCCCAGTTCTGGGGTACCTGGGTCTCTTCCTGGGCCACACCTCTCCTCCCTGGTCCTTCCTAGATCTGGGCTCCCTCTGCCTCTTCTTTCTGGGTCTGGAATCTCTGGGCCACGCTGGGTCTGGGGTCCCTGTATCTTGTCTCCCAGGTCTCCCTGGGTCTGGTCTCCTCCCCTCTCCTCCCTGGGGATCTGGTCTAGGGTCCCTGTGCCACCCCTCTCTGTGTCTGAGATCCATGGGCCACCTTGGGTCTGGGTCCCTGTGTCTTCCCTCCCCTCCCCTCCCCTCCCCTCCCAGGGTCTGTTGTCCCCTCACCTCCCCACCCCTCCAGGCCCAGGGTCCTCACCCACCTCCTCCCTGTGGCACACACGGATGCGAGTCTTGATGTAGGGGAAGGCGTGGTCGGTGCTGAGCAGCGTCTTACGCTTGTGTTGCTCGGGCAGCTCCCCGTGTGCGCGTCCATCCGGCGTGAAGGGCGTGCAGAACAGGAATGTGCGAAGCCCATAGTTGCGGTCAAAGTAGGTCACCCGGTCCTTGAGCTCGTAGGTGTCAAAGTACGGTTCCACATACGTGATCTGGATGTAGGCCTGGGCACAGGGTCAGGTGTGAGGAGGGTCCCACAGCCCCGGCACGCACAGCCCAGGCCCTGTGCCTGGAGAGAGGGGATCTGGGCATCCCTGGATCTGGGGACTTTGTCACTTCCAGGTCTTCCTATGTCCGGATGTTTGGGAATCCCCTGAGGAACAGGTTTTGGGGTCCCCCAGTGAAATGTGATTTGGGGTTTCCCAGAGAAAGAGGATTTGAGGGTCCCCAGGAAACAGGACTTGGCGTCTCTGTGGATCTAGGATTTTGGGGAAATGGTCGGGGGACCCACCTTCTGTGCGTCAAGCTTGGACTTGTCCACAGGGTTAGAGTCTTTGATAATCTCAACCACGTCGTCGCCAAATCTCTCCGTGTAGAACTCCTGGAGACACAGGGCTGACTCGGGGCCACCCAGGGACAGCCCCTACTCCAGCCCCAAGGCAGCCCCATGCCCCGTTCCACCCCCCACCACAAGGACATGCCTCCAGCCGGTGTGAGATCTCTGCCAGCTTCGTGATCGATGGCTCCTTGTACACAAACTCCTGCTCATCCAGGTCGCCAAAGCGGGCGCCGTAGAAGCCCACGCGGAAATACGTCCCGAACACGCGCTGGAGCTGTGAAAAAGGGTGTGGTTGTCCGGGAGGCCCCTGCTGGAGGTCTGCCTGCCCCAGAGATAGGGGTCTCGAATATCAGGATGGGAGTGTGAGGACCACGAGAACATCCAGGCGTGGGCACAGGCAGGGGGTCCTGAGAACATCGGGGCATGGATTGCAATATGAAGTTAGGACTGGGGCTGTATTGTTCACAGGTGTGTCCCTAATGCCCATGGGACAGGGTATATAGCAGGTACCCAATAAATGCTTGGATGGCTGAGGAGAAGGATGGCTGCCTCTCTAGGACAGAGGCTCTGACTCCTTTGTTCTAGGGCATTCTCCTTCCCGTGCCCCGATGCCCGCAAGAATGGGTATACAGTAGGTGCCCAATAAGTGCTTGGATGGCTGAGGGAAGGGATGGCTGTCTCTCACTCTAGGACAGAGGCCCTGGTTCCCTTGTTCCATGGCATTCCCCTGCTCCTGTCCCCGGCCCTAAGTTTGGAAGAAGGAACCCCCTCCCTACCACCCCAAAACCACCACCCCATGACTGGAAAGGAAGTGGAATGGCTGGATGTTCACTTACCAAGGCCGATCCGGGAAGGGTGGGGCAGACATGGTGGGGTCAGAGGTGTGGGGGACAGAGAGACAATGTCATGGGAGTGGTCAGAGGTCAGAGTTCCCTCAACCCCCAGGGTCCTGGTTAACACTGCCCCGTGAGAATCATTCCGTGGGGAGAGAGATCAGAGATGGGAGATGGGTGGAGGCGAAGAGGACCTGCCCTCCCCACCCAGCTCCCACCCGGCCTGCCTGCCTGGGCTCTGGGTTTCTGCCATCTTTGGCCAGAACATTCTCCCCAAACTAGGAGATGCCTAAAAATAGACCTAAGCAGAGAAGAAGCGGGATTGGGGGGGGTGCTGCTGGAGCGGGGGGACACATTAACCAGAAACGAGGAGCAGAGGAGAGCCTGGGGGAGGCTGGAAGCTGGAGACGCAGGGAGAGACAGAGACTAAGAGAGAGATACCAGGATAGGGAGAGCCATGTGACAGATGGGGAGAGATGAGAAAGACACCATGAGGGAGTCAGCGCCACCCTGCCACCCCCCTGCAGTGACCAAGCTGGCCCTGGCAGAGGGAGGGGTGTCTCTGGAGAGCTCCCAGCTGGGTGAGTCACAAGCTGCCCTCGAGATCTGGGGCGGGGGGGTGGTGCATTTTTAGGGAAGGGAGGGAAGTGATGGGGTGGGTGCCTTGTGGCCACAGCCCCAGCCCCAATGGCCAGCGGCCATGCTCCTCTGGCGCCCCCTGGTGTTCACTGATGGCTGCTGGCCAGTCATCACGGGGGTCCCAGAGGCAGGTGGCTGTCCACTGAGGCTGACTCACCTCCCAGCCGGAACTCTGTCGGGAGAGAAGGGTCAAGGTCAGCAGATCCCTGGGGATGAGGAGTGGGGCTGAGGGTGGGGTCTGGGGAGGGGGTCCTGGGCCCACCTGGTGCATGATCTTGGTGAAGGCCTCCTGCAGTTTGCCATGCACCGCGGCCAACTTCTTGTAGTCACGGTGGGCTTCCAGGATGGGGATGAGGTTCTTGTAGACCTCATTCACCGCCTCGTAGAGTCCACCCTGAGAGTGAGGTGGGGTCAGGATTCCCCAAACTGTCTTCCCCTCTCCACTGTGCTCCTGTCTACCCATCTCCCTTGTGATCCTCTGTGCTCCATCCTACCCACCCTCCATCACCTCCTCCAGGAAGCCCGCCCTGACCAGCCCCATCCCAGATAGGGATTGAGCCTTTCCACTCAGCTCCCACAGAGGGCTCCATGGTCTTCACCGCTACTTATCTGTTTTGTTTTTTTGAGATAGGGTCTCACTCTATCGCCCAGGCTGGAGTGTAGTGGTACAATCACAGCTCACTGCAGCCTCCAACTCCTGGGCTCAAGAGATCTTCCCACCCTAGCCTCCCACATAGCTAGAACTACAGGCACATGCCACCATGCCCAGCTAATTTTATTTTAGTTTTTGTAGAGTCAGGGTCTCACTATATTGCCCCGGTTGGTCTTGAACTCATGGGCTCAAGTGATCCTCCTGCCTTGGCCTCTCAATTAGCTGGGATTACAGGTGTGAGCCACCACTCCCCCAGCCCTTCACCACTTTTAACAAGAATATTCTAGGCCAGGCGCGGTGGCTCAAGCCTGTAATCCCAGCACTTTGGGAGGCCGAGACGGGCGGATCACGAGGTCAGGAGATCGAGACCATCCTGGCTAATACGGTGAAACCCCGTCTCTACTAAAAATACAAAAAACTAGCCGGGCGAGGTGGCGGGCGCCTGTGGTCCCAGCTACTCGGGAGGCTGAGGCAGGAGAATGGCGGGAACCCGGGAGGCGGAGCTTGCAGTGAGCTGAGATCCGGCCACTGCACTCCAGCCCGGGCGACAGAGCCAGACTCCGTCTCAAAAAAAAAAAAAAAAAAAAGAATATTCTATGGCACAGGTACCATGTACATCTGCACTTCACCCATCTGTGTTCCTTCATTGATGGGAGAAGCAGTTTTTTTTTCCCCTATTCCTCAAAGAGGAAAGTGAGTTTCAGAGATATGGAGGCAATCCCCAGGGCCAAGACCCGAACACAAGCCCATCTGGCCCTGTGCCCGTGACCTCCATGCCCAACTGCCTCCTGGCGTGTGGTAATATGCCCCTCACCCCCAGCGGGTGCTGGCATCAAGCCTGGCTCAAAAAAGGCACCCTGTGAGGTTTGCTGACTGTCAGAAGGCCTGTGTCCACCCCCTGGTTTCTTCCCCTGAGGCCTTTGTGTGTGTGTGTGTGTTTTAAATCTTTTATTATTATTATTTTAATCTTTTTTTAATTATTATACTGGTTCTGACATGTGTGAGCCACCGCATTCGGCCCTTCCTCTGAGGACTTCGTCTCCAAGAATCCAGCAAAGTGACATTAATGAAGTTCTAGGGTACATGTGCAGAACGTGCAGTTTTGTTACGTAGGTATACACGTGCCTCGGTGGTTGCTGCACCCATCAGCCCGTCACCTACACTAAGTATTTTTTTTTTTTTTTTTTTTTGAGACGGAGTCTCGCTCTGTAGCCCAGGCTGGAGTGCAGTGGCCGGATCTCAGCTCACTGCAAGCTCCGCCTCCCGGGTTCACGCCATTCTCCGGCCTCAGCCTCCCGAGTAGCTGGGACTACAGACGCTGCCACCTCGCCCGGCTATTTTTTGTATTTCTTAGTAGAGACGAGGTTTCACCGTGTTAGCCAGGATGGTCTCGATCTCCTGACCTCGTGATCCGCCCATCTCGGCCTCCCAAAGTGCTGGGATTACAGGCTTGAGCCACCGTGCCGGGCCCTACACTAAGTATTTCTTCTAATGCTATCCCTCCGCTAACCCCCACCCGTGTTTGTTTTTTTGTTTTGTTTTGTTTTTAGATGGAGTCTTGGTTTGTTGCCCAGGCTGGAGTGCAGCGGTATGATCTCAGCTCGCTGCAACCTCTGCCTCCTGGGTTCAAGCAATTCTCCTGCCTCATCCTACCTAGTCACTGGAACTACAGGCGCCTGCTACCATGCCTGGCTCATTTTTATTTTTTTGAGACAAGAGTCTTGCTCTGTCACCCAGGCTGTAGTGCAATGGCGTGATGTTGGCTCACTGCAACCTCTGTCTCCCGGGTTTAAGCGATTCTTCTGCCTTAGCCTCCTGAGTAGCTAGGACTACAAGTGCCCGCCACCATGCCCGGCTAATACTTGTATTTTTAGTAGAGACGAGGTTTCACTATGTTGGCCAGGCTGGTCTCAAACTCCTGACCTCGTGATCTGCCCACCTTGGCCTCCCAAAGTGCTGGGATAACAGGCATGAGCCACTGAGCCCATGCCCAGCTAATTTTTTTGTATTTTTTTTTTTTTTTGTAGAGATGGGGTTTCTCCATGTTGCCCAAGCTGGTCTTGAACTCCCGACCTCAAGTGATCTGCCCTCCTCGGCCTCCCAAAGTGCTGGGATCACAAGCGTGAGCCACCGCATTCGGCCCTTCCTCTGAGGACTTTGTCTCCAAGAATCCAGCAGAGTGACAATAATGAAAACAATGTTGGCCGGACGCAGTGGCTCACGCCTGTAATCCCAGCACTTTGGGAGGCTGAGGCAGGCAGACCACGAGGTCAGGAGATCGAGACCATCCTGGCTAACACGGTGAAACCCCATCTCTAATAAAAATACAAAAAATTAGCCAGGCGTGGCGGCGGGTACCTGTAGTCCCAGCTACTCAGGAGGCTGAGGCAGGAGAATGGCGTGAACCCGGGAGGTAGAGTTTGCAGTGAGCTGAGATAGTGCCACTGCACTGCAGCCTGAGCGACACAGCGAGACTCTGTCTCAAAAAAAAAAAAAAAGAAAAGAAAACAATGTCACTAGTGTCACTAGAGGGCCAGCACCACAGAAGAAATCTCACTGGAACACCTGACTTCAAATGTGACCTTGAATCTCGCTGAGCTCTCAGATGTAAATGCCAGTTCCCCAAAATGTGAGGAACTGAGAAACAGGTAAAGTGACATCACATGGACACAGCCAGCCCCACACAAACCAGAAAAACACGCGGAGCAAAGGCCCCAGGGCTCCTGCAAGTCAAATGTAGAAGCTACCACCTGCCCTCATACAAACAAGCAAACTAGAGAAGAAAACCCCTTTTCAACAGTGGAAAATCAGTTGCCAGGCATGCTGGCTCATGCCTGTAATCCCAGTACTTTGGGAGGCCGAGGCGAGAGGGTTGCATGAGTCCCGGAGTTCAAGCCCAGCCTGGGCAACATAGCAAGACCCCATCTCTTTAAAAAAAGAAAAAAAATTGGCAGGCACGGTGGCTCAAGCCTGTAATCCCAGCACTTTGGGAGGCCGAGACGGGCGGATCATGAGGTCAGGAGATCGAGACCATCCTGGCTAACCCGGTGAAACCCCGTCTCTACAAAAAATACACAAAACTAGCCAGGCGAGGTCGCGGGCGCCTGTAGTCCCAGCTACTCGGGAGGCTGAGGCAGGAGAATGGCATAAACCCGGGAGGCGGAGCTTGCAGTAAGCTGAGATCTGGCCACTGCACTCCAGCCTGGGCGACAGAGTGAGACTCTGTCTCACAAAAAAAAAAAAAAAAAAAAAAAAAAAAAATTAACAAAGAAAAAAAAATTAGCTGGGTGTGGTGGTGCGCACTTATAGTCCCAGCTACTTGGGAGGCTGAGGTGGGAGGATCACCTGAGCCCAGGACATTGAGGCTGCAGTGAGCCAGGCTGCACACTGCAACCTGGGTGAGAGAGTAAGACCCTGTCGCAAAAAAAAAAAAGAAAAAAAAAGAAAAAGAGACTTAGGATACAGATCAGCCACAGCCATTGTGGGCCCTTATTGGATTCTGATTCAAACCAAGTAACCTCAAAAAAGATACATCAGAGATGATCTGGGACATCTAAATATAGAGTGCAATGAAATGACATCAATGACATTAAAGGATGACCATTAACTTGGCCACGTGGGATACGAGTTTTGTAAAAGGGTCTTTATCAGGAAGGGTTGCACAACGGGTACTTGTGGGAGTGGTGGGAAAATACCTGGGATTTGCTTTTTTTTTTTTTGGAGACAGAGCCTTGCTCTGTCCCTCAGGCTGGAGTGCAGTGGCATGATCTCAGCTCACTGCAACCTCCGCCTCCTGGGTTCAAGCGAGTCTCATGCCTCAGCCTCCCAAGTAGCTGGGATTACAGATGCCTGCCACCACGCCCGGCTAATTTTTGTATTTTTTTTTTTTTTTTTGAGACGGAGTCTCGCTCTGTAGCCCAGGCTGGAGTGCAGTGGCCGGATCTCAGCTCACTGCAAGCTCCGCCTCCCGGGTTCACGCCATTCTCCGGCCTCAGCCTCCCGAGTAGCTGGGACTACAGGCGCTGCCACCTCGCCCGGCTATTTTTTGTATTTCTTAGTAGAGACGGGGTTTCACCGTGTTAGCCAGGATGGTAATTTTTGTATTTTTAGTAGACATGGGGTTTCCCCATGTTGGCCAGGCTGGTCTTGAACTCCTGACCTCAGGTGATTCACCCGCCTCGGCCTCCCAAAGTGCTGGGATTACAGGAGTCAGCCACTGCGCCCAGTCTGGGATTTGCTTTAAGCTGGAGCTTCTCCAACTTGAAGATGCATGTGAATATCCTGTCTTTATTTTATTTATTTTTTGAGACATGTCGGTTTCACTCTGTCACGTAGATTGGAGTACAGCGGCACGATTATAACTCATTGCAGCTCCAACCTCCTGGGCTCCAGTGATTCTCCCGCTTCAAGCTTCCTGAGTAGCTGGGACTACAGGTGCGTGCCACCACACCCAGCTAGTTTCTTGTATGTAGAGACAGGGTTTTGCCGTGTTGCCCAGGCTGGTCTCAAACTCCTGGCCTCAAGTGAGCCTCCTGCCTCAGCCTCCCAAAGTGCTGGGATTACAGGCGGATTACAGGCGGGAGGCTCCTGCCTCAGCCTCCCAAAGTGCTGGGATTAGGTGGAAGGACTGAGTGAGGCCAGAAGTTTGAGACCAGCCTGAGCAACATAGTAAGACTCCCTCTCTATAAAAAAATTAAAAATTGGCAGGGTGTAGTGGCACACACCTGTAATCCCATGACTTTGGGAGGTTGAGGCAGGCAGATCACTTGAGCTCAGGAGTTCAAGACCAGCCTGGGAAACATGGCAAAACCCCATCTCTACAAAAAAATACAAAAAATTAGTCTAGTGATGTGTGCCTATAGTCCAGTTACTCAGGAGGCCAGGGTGGGAGAATCACCTGAGCCGCCCTGGAGGCCCAGGTTGTAGGCAGCTATGATCACGCCACTGCACTCCAGCCTGTGTGACAGAATGGAGGCCTTGTCTCACAAAATATCACAAAGAAAAAATATATATAATAATTTAAAAATTGGCCGGGCATGGTGGCACATGCCTGCAGCCCCACCTACTTGGGAGGCTGAGGTGGGAGGATTGCTTGAGCTCAGGAGTTCGAGGCGCAGTGAGCTATCATCGCACCACTGTACACCAGCCTGGGCAAAAGAGCAAGACTCTGTCAAAAACAAACAAATAAAAAAACAAGAAAGGAAAAAAGAAAACAAAGGAAAATTGAAAGCATCTCCAGCGTATGGAAGGTTTGCTATATCAAGCCTGCATCAAGGGTCTCATGGAGACATAGGCAAGTTACAGGGCCTCTGAGAAACCCAATTCTCCTTCTTGCTTTTTTTTTTTTTTTTTGAGACAGTCTCACTCTGTCGCCCAGGCTGGAGTGCAATGGCGCAATCCCGGCTCACTGCAACCTCTGCCTCCCTGGGTCAAGTGATTCTCCTGTCTCAGCCTCCCGAGTTGCTGGGATTACAGCTGCGTGCCACCACGCCTGGCTAATTTTGTATTTTTAGTAGAGACAGGGTTTCACCATGCTGGCCAGGCTGGTCTCGGACTCCTGGCCTCATGATCTACCTGCCTCAGCCTCCTAAAGTGCTGGGATTACAGATGTGAGCCACCGCGCCTGGCCAGTTCTCCTTCTTTCTAAATCCCCTGCTGGAAGGGTCTAGGAAGCAGATGTGATGGCGCCTCCCTGGCTCGAGCCCCCTCTCCTGCACCCAGTCCCCAAGGCCTCACCATGGTGAAGTAGCCGGCTGCCTGTTCCAGCAACCCCACCAGCCCCAGCTCAGTGAAGTGCTTCCCGGAGCAGAAGCCCTCCTCGTCGGGGGACAGGATGTCGTCGGAGATGGCGGACTCCTCTAGCACGTTGGATGAGATGTTCTGGGGCAGAAGAGATGGCATCAAACCCTCGTCCCCACTGCACAAGTGCTGCCCACCGCCTGCCGCCCCCTGGCCTCTCACCTGGAAGGAAACACAGCCCACGGGCAGGTGGCGGTGGTCCTCAAGCAGGGCGAGGTACTCAGCCACGAGGGCGGCTGCATGCACCATGCACTGGGCGGCCTCGGCATGGTTGCCCAGCTCCGCGTGCTTCCCGGCCATGTTCTGCAGCCAGGTCAGCCGCAGGTCTGGCGAGCCCTGGTAGCCCCGGGCAATTCTGGAGTCCAGGTGAGGGGGGATGTGAGGAGGGGACTCACCTGGTCCTCCCCACCTGCCTCCCACTTGTCCACCCCCTTCACTGGTTACCCCCATATCTGCCCCAAGGACCAGCCCATCTCCTCACCTGTACCCCATCGCCTCACTCATTCCGTCACCTGGCCATCCCTCACCTGTCTTCCCTTTCGTCTGTTTTCTCACCTGCTGGCCAGTCATCTGTCTTCACCTGTCTCCTCCCCTGCCTCCCTTACATATTCCTTTAGTCATCTTTCTCCTTACTTGTCCTGCTGTCTCCCACTGACCAGTCAGTCTCCTTACCAGTACCCTACTCACCTGTCTATCTCCTCACCTGTCCACCCCCTCACCTGTCCATCCCCTCACCTATCCATCCTCTCACCTGCCCATCCTTCACCTGTCCATCTCTTCAGTTGTCTATCACCTCACCTGTCCACTCCTCACCTGTCCATCCCTTCACTTGTCTCTCCCCTCACCTGTCCACCCGCTCACCTGTCCATCCCTTCACTTGTCTATCGCCTCACATGTCCACCCCTCACCTGTCCATCCTTCACCTGTCCACCCTCTCACCTGTCCACCCCTCACCTGTTCACCCTCTCACCTCTCTATCCCTTCACCTGTCTATCGCCTCACCTGTCCATCCCTCACCTGCCCACCCCTCACCTGTCCATCCCTCACCTGCCCACCCCTCACCTGTCCATCCCTCACCTGCCCACCCCTCGCCTGTCCACCCCTCACCTGTCTATCCTACCTGTCTATCTCCTCATTTGCCTATCCCCTCACCTGTCCACCCCTCACCTGTCTGTCCTAGCTGTGTATCCCCTCACATGTCCACCCACTCACCTATCCATCCCCTCACCTGTCCGTCACTTCACCTGCCCATCCCCTTACCTGTCCACCCTATCACCTGTCCACCCTCTCACCTGTTTATCCCCTCACCTGTCTGTCCCTCACCTGTCCACCCTCTCACCTGTCCATCCCTTCACTTGCCTATCCCCCACTTGTCTATCCCCTCACCTATCCCCTCACATGTCCACCCTGTCACCTGTCTATCCCCTCATCTGTCCATCCCTTCACCTGTCAACTCCCTCACCTGTCCATCCCTTCACCTGTCTCCTCGCCTGTCCACCTCCTGACTTCTCTACCTCCTGACCTGTCCATCCCCTCACCTGTCTATCCTGTCACCTATGTCTTCACATGTCCATCCCCTCACTTGTGTCCTCACCTGTCCATTTCTTCACCTACTCACCTGCCTGTCCAACCCTCTTCCTGTCTTCCCACTTACCTGTCTCCTCACCCATCCATCCTACTCTCCTTGACTGCTCACCTGTGTGGCATCTCCCCGCTTCCTCTATTCACCTGTCTCTTCGCTTATCTAACCCCTCACCTGTCTGTCCCTTCACCCCCCTGCCCCACCTTTTCATTTCTCACTTGACCCTCAGTTCATGAGTTGACTCTACCTGTGGAAACTTGAGTCACCTGAACTATTTCCCCTTCCTTGTGCACCATCTCACCTGTCTATCCACCTGCCCCTCCCATATGCCCCACCTTCCCCATCTCCATCACCGTCCACCCCTCCTACACTCCTCAACAGGTCTAGTCTCTGGATCTCATTTCCCTTCACCTGTGAGCCCCTCACCTGTCCCCCTCACCTGTCCTGGCTCTCATCTGTCATCCTCATCAATACATTCTTCTGGCATCCTCTTTACCTGTTTGCTTACCTGTTCTCTCCTTACTTGTGCCCTCATTTCTGCTCACCTGTCCCCCTCACCTGTCTGCCCACCTGTCCCCCTCACTTGTCCCCCTCATCTGCCTCTGTTAGAGACTGTATGCTCCCCTGCTCCCTCCTCACCTCCTCAGACATCTACTCTCATCCCTGTTCTCCCTGCACCTGTTGGGGCGTGGGTGCGGCTGAAGGTGCCGGCTGGCCCGCCTCACCTGTACATGAGGTCGATGAGCATCTCAGGGTCCTCCTGGTGTTCCTTCATCTTCACCGTGTCCGTCAGGATCATGTGCAGGTTGAACATCAGGTCCTGGACCTGGAGCCGGGAACATCCAGAGGCCAATGAGGGCATTAGGAAGTGAAGGGAGCCAAGGTGGTGGGGTCAGGGATTATATGAAGGGAAGGCGGCGCGGGGACCCAGCAGGTGTCACCTGCTCCGCGAAGGTGCTGTCCCGCAGCCCCACGTCCTCCTCAGCATAGGTGAGGATGGTTTTGAGTGAACGTCGCAGGTACTCTTCACTGAAGTTCTGTGTTGTCCCCACCAGGGACGAGAGAGACATGGTGACCTGCATCTTCACACGGGCAAAGTTCTGCAGGGAAGGGAGGGAAAGTGGAGCCAGGAGTCTCAGACCCCAGACACCACACCAGGGTCTGCTCAACCTGCCGACATGGCCCTTGCATTCTTTATTTATTTTTTTTATTTTTAATTTTTTTGAGATGGAGTCTCATTCTGTTGTCCAGGCTGGAGTGCAGTGGTGTGATCTCAGGTCACTGCAACCTCCGTCTCCCGAGTTCAGGCGATTCTCCTGCCTCAGCCTCCTGAGTAGCTGGGACTGCAGGCATATGCCACTATGCCCAGCTAATTTTTGTATTTTTGGTAGAGACAGGGTTTTACTATGTTGGCCAGGCTGGTCTCGAACTCCTGACCTCAAGTGATTCACCTGCCTGGGCCTCCCAAAATGCTGGGATTACAGGTGTGAGCCACCATGCCCAGTTGTTTTTTCTTTTTTTCTTTTTTTCTTTTTTTTTTTAGACTGAGTGTGTCACTGTATCGTGTAGGCTAGAATGCAGTGGTGCAATCTTGGCTCACTGCTGCAACCTCTGCCTCCCAGGTTCAAGTGATTCTCATGTCTCAGCCTTCCGAGTAGTTGGGATTACAGGCGTCTGCCACCATGCCCAGCTAATTTTTGTATTTTTAGTAGAGACGGGGTTTCATCATGTTGGCCAGGCTGGTCTCGAACTCCTGACCTCAAATGATCCACCTGCCTCAGCTTCCCAAAGTGTTGGGATTACAGGCATGAGCCACCATGCCTGGCCTCTTTTTTTTTTTTTTTTTTGAGACAAGGTCTCACTCTTGCTCAGGCTGGAGTGCGGTGGCACAATCACGGCCCACTGCAGCCTCAAACTCCCGGCCTTCAAGTGATCCTCTCACCTCAGCCTCCGAAAGTGCTGGGATTACAGGAATGAGCCAGGGCATCTGACCCCCAATTGCGTTCTGAGCCCTCCTCCTGCCCATTATGCTCAGTGACTACCTCCCCCCGCCTCACTCCCTGTATGGCACTGAGACCCCGCCGGCCACCCTGACCAGAGCCATGTGTGGACCATGCCTCCTTGCCCCCACTCACGTGGCCGATCTCGAAGTTCTGTCGCATGAGCAGGTACAGCGAGGCGCTGGCGTGCGTGCGGATGGTGCTGATGCGGCTGCCACAGTGTCGTAGGAGCCTCAGGCACAGGTCAGCACACAGCTCCGTGTCCTCCTCAAACAGCAGCTCCGGGAACTGCCCACAAGGACCCAGACAGACACTGTCCAGCCCCTCCCGGTTCTGGCTCAGAAGGGGACTGGCCCAAATGAGGACTGCTTGGGTAGGGGTTTGTGTTTTGTCCTCTTTGGCCAAGTACCACTGGGTTCGGAGTCAGACCTGGGTTTAAGCCCCGTGCTGTGTGACCCTGGGTAAGTGACTTGGCCACTCTGATCCTGCCTTCCTTCCACTGTAAACTGTGGCAAAGCAGTCTGCTCCATGGAGTTGCAGGGCACACGGTAAGTGCTCAATGAATGAGCTACTTTTTTTTGTTTCTTTTTTTTGAGACAGTATTTCACTCTTGTCTCCCAGGCTGGAGTGCAGTGGCGCGATCACAGCTCACAACTCCCAGGCTCAAGCCATCCTCCTACCTCAGCCTCCCCAGTAGCTCCCTAGTAGCTGGGATCTCAGGTGTGTACCACCCTGCCTGGCTAGCATTTTTTTTTTTTTGAGACAGGCTCTCACTGTGTTGCCCAGGCTGGAGTCCAGTGGCACGATCACGGCTCACGTAGCCTTGACCTCCCGGGCTCAAGTGATCCTCAGCTTTCTGAGATGCTAGGACCACAGACACATGCCACCACACTCAATTAATTTTTTTGTAGAAACAGGGTCTCACCATGTTGCCCAGGCTGGTCTCAAACTCCTAGGCTCACATCATCTTCCTGCCTCAGCCTCCCAAAGTGCTGGGATTACAGGTGTGAGCCACCATGCCTAGTCCTAGCTAATTTAAAAATGTTTTGTAGAGACGGGCCTCTCTATGTTGGCCAGGCTGGTCTCGAACTCCTAGGCTCACATCATCTACCTGCCTCAGCCTCCCAAAGTGCTGGGATTACAGGTGTGAGCCACCATGCCTAGTCCTAGCTAATTTTAAAATGTTTTGTAGAGACGGGCCTCTCTATGTTGGCCAGGCTGGTCTCAAACTCCTGGCCTCAAGTGATCCTCCCACCTCAGCCTCCCAAAGTGCTGGGATTATGGGCATGAGCCACTGTGCCCAGCCTAGAGCTTCTACTGTTTTTCTAAGAATCATGGTTGTTGAGTGGTTCTTACCTTGGACACAAGGGCCCTCTGGGTGGCCAGGCCATGCTGCAAGAAGAGGGCACTCTGGGCACTGCCCAGGCTGTACAGCACAACCTTCAGCACTGCCCCTAAGACGCTCTCCCGGGCTTCTGAAAGCATCACCGTCTGGAGGGGAGGGGGTCAGAAATCCAGGTGTGGTGATAGGGAAAGGGAAGGAGAGGGATTATGGAGCCAGGGATCACAAGGCACTGCAGCTGGGCTCAGAGCGCAAAGCAGATGCTGGATCAAGCCCTACCTGCACGATGATCTCCAGTGTGTCCAGAACTACTAGGCTTGCCTCGGTTGCCAGGTTCCCTTCCACCAAGGCCTCATGTTCCATTTCATCCTTGGTCCTGGAAGGGGAAGGGAGGTCTTGGGGCCCCACTTAGGGCAAGATCCTACTCCATGGCTGAGCTCCCTCCTCCCCCTGGCAACCCAGGGGGCTCTGGCTCTCTGGAAGCTGTTGTTTTTTGTTGTTGTTTTTGTTTTCTGAGACAGGGTCTTGCTCGGATGCCCAGGCTGGAGTGCAGCGGTGTGATCACAGCTCACTGCAGCCTCAACCTCCCAGGCTCAAGTCATCCTCCCACCTCAGTCTCATGAGTGGCTGGGACCACAGGCACATGCCACCATGCCTGGCTAATTTTTAAATTTTTGGTAGAGACAGGGTCTCACTATGTTGCCCAGGCTGGTCTCGAACTCCTGGACTCAAGCAATCCTCCCGCCTCGGCCTGAACTGTTCTGAACTCAGCAAACTCCCTCCTGCCCACACCTACTTGTCCACGCGGTCTGAGGTTTGCTTCCAGTGTGTGACGCTCTTCCGCCAGCGCACGTTCTCTGGATTCCCAAATGGGCTCCTCTCTGAGACGCATGAGCGCATGATCACAGATGCGTAAAAACACAGGGCACACGTGAACATCAGGAGAAATGCACAGGCATGAAGATATTCAGGTGGGCTGACCCGTGAGGGCACTGGGTGGAGCAGAAGCCTGCCGGGTGGACGCACAGGGGCAGACACGAGTGACAGATGGGGACGCACAGGCGCACGTGTACGGTGATGACGCGTGGACCTCTCTCCAGGAAATGTGAGGCAGAAAGTAAGCTAGGGATGGCCCCCTTCATGGGGTCCCTTGACACAAGGTGGGAGCAGCTGGTGGGATGGGGACATGTGGCTACGTTACCCTCTTACCACGACTTCGCCGAACCATTTCTTGTCGAGCTCCGATGGTGCCCAGAATGGCTTCCTCTAGACGTGCCTTCATATCCAGCGATTTTTTGAATGTGAGGCTGTTGATGCGTTCAAAGGCCTTTTTCCCCTGCGGGGAGACAGAGAACTGGGGTTCAAGGTTGACTCTGCTCTTTTCAGTGGGAGCTTGGCTGGCCCCATCCCTTTCTTTGTGCTCTTTCTCACCTCCGGGCCCCTGTGCTTCAAGACAGTTTACCTTTTTCTTCTAAATTCTTAGCACTTACAAAAAAGTGCTCACTGCAACCTCCACCTACTGGGCTCAAGCAATCCACCTCAGCCACCTCTGTAGCTGGGACTACAAGCATGTGCCACCATGCTCAGGTAAGTTTTGTATTTTTTGTAGAGATGGGGTTTCACCATGCTGCCCAGGCTGGTCTCAAACTCGTGGGCTCATGCAGTTTGCCTGCCTTGGCTTCCTCAAGTGCTGGGATTACAGGCGTGAGCCACTGCACCAGGCCTTTTTAAAAAAATTTCTTTCTTTTTTTTTTTCCAGAGATGGAGCCTCACTGTGTTGCCGAGGCTGGTGTGTAGTGGCATGATCTCAGTTTACTGCAACCTCTGCTTCCCAGGTTCAAGCAATTCTCTTGCCTCAGCCTCCCGAGTAGCTGGGACTACAGGCATGTGCCACCACACCCAGGTAATTTTTTGTATTTTTAGAAGAGACAGGGTTTCACCATGTTGCCCAGGCTGGTCTTGAACTCCTGACCTCAGGTGATCCACCTGCCTCAGCCTCCCAAAGTGCAGGGATTACAGGCATGAGCCACTGTGCCTGGCCTCCACCTTCCAAATTCTATTCACAAAGGCATTTCTGACTTTATTCCTTGCCTCGGCACAGAAACAATCCACCCCTTTACTCTCAGTCCCACAGAGTCCTCTGCACAAAGACAGTTCACCCCTTCCCACTCAGCCTGCAGCACCCTGGGTCCCTGGGTACATCTTTAGCCTGCCTCCCCCATTATCTCCTGCCGACACCCTCGAACCTTGTACTCGAAGGCAGCCAGGCAGAGGTACAGCAAGTCCAAGAGACGTCCCAGCTGGGGGAGTGTCAGGTCAGTGGCCCAGCGCTGCAGGAGCGCCGGCTCGGCATTTTTCAGCACCCACAGCACGCACGCCAGCAAGGTCCGGCTTGACTCAGCAGAGAGGGCACAGCCTGCGCGAGAAGCCTGGGGCCAGACAGGAATCAAAGTCAATTTCCATTTTCTCCATGTGAGATGAATCCTGGCCAATCTGTATCTTGATACCTGGCTTCTCCCATTCAAAGGGGATGATGTCTATGGGGACAAGCCTCCCTACTCACCGTTGGCGGCCCCTGGGAGATGCTGGCCCGGGAGCCAGGGGCTAGGGGGCCACCAGCAATGGCCATGGCCACAGAGGGGTTGATGGTACCCGCAATGTCCCCTTCGCCTTCTGTGTCTGAGTCAAGCATTGAGGCCAGTCTTGACCGCTGACCTGGACCCTCTGGCAGGGAAGGACAGAGGGAGAAAAAGATAAAGCCTTGGTAAGTGCTGTCCCTGTCTCAAATTTCAGAAGTCTTCCCTCACGGCCAGGCATGGTGGCTCACACCTGTAATCCCAGCACTTTGGGAGGCCGAGGGCGGGTGGATCTCCTGAGGTCAGGAGTTCGAGACCAGCCTGGCCAACGTGGCAAAATCCCATCTCTACTAAAATTACAAAAAATTAGCTGGGTGTGGTGGCAGACGCCTGTAATCCCAGCTACTTGGGAGGCTGAGGCAGGAGAATGGCGTGAACCTGGGAGGCGGAGCTTGCAGTGAGTTGAGATCGTGCCACTGCACTGCAGCCTGGGCGACAGAGTGAGACTCCATCTCAAAAAAAGAAAAAAAAGAAAATAATAAATGGTACAATAATATTTCCCGTCTATTGTAGGCTGACAGTATCTCAGTACTACAGCCCCGCACATTTTCACATAACCTTATGAAGTAGTTGGTGTTATTACTGTCCCCATTACAGGGGAGAAACCTGAGGCTCAGAGATGTTATAACTTGACTAGTCTGTCCTAGCACTTTAACCTGCTCTGCTAATCCTAATGCCTATACTCATATCCCTGACTGTGTTCTCCCACCTTTACTATCCTGCGCCTCCTGTGACCAAGTCCCTGGGTCGTGTGAGCCCATCCTCCCCTGGCCCACTGACCAGCAAAGTCATGCAGCCGTGGCAAGGTGTCCCGTGCAATCGATAGCAGCGGCAGGTACAGCTCAGCCACACAAGCCTTCACGGTGGCCTCTGCATAGCGGGGATCAGTGTCATGGCCACATAGCAGGCTGTGCACAGCACTGATGGCCTTCTTGTGCAACAGAAATGCCCTGTGGGGTAATGGGGTGCTCAGGACAGGGTGGACATGGCTCCTGAAATGTCCTACCTGCCCTGGGGCTAGACAGGACCTCTGCTCACCCCTCAGCCTCAGGTTCAAGGGCCAGCGCCAGCTCTGTCAGCAGGAGACCAGCTAGGAAGTGCTGCTGCCGGAATGGTCCACTCAGTTCGAACATGCTGGTCACCTTGGGGTCCGGGGCTTGGCTGGAGAAGGTGGAGCTCTGCAGAGTGGGGTAAAAATGGGGGATGCCAGCGGTCAAGGGTCAGAGGTGGGAGGTCACCATTAAAGCCATCTTGGAGGTGACAGAAATCATGGTGCTAATAGCCACAGATGAGAGACTGAGGTTAAGTCATCTGGAGGTGACAGCGGGTATGGGTTTCAAGCCCAGAAATGAGAGGCGGACGTTAACCCATCTGATGGGTATGGGGCATGGGGTCAAAAGTCAGAGGACTGAGAAATAGCACATGGAACACCGGGCTGGGAGTTAGGATTTAGGGGAGAGAAATCAGAAGTTAGTCCTTCTGGGAAATTGCTGAGAATGAGAGGAGAGGTGAAGGGTCAGAGGTCAAAAGTCAAACATAAGGGATCAATTCACCTAGGCAGTGGTCCACCGTGAAAGGGACAGAGATGAGGGAACCATAGGAGATGGACTGAAGGTGAGAGGTTGTAGGTCAAAGAGAGGAGGCAGAAGTGAAGCCAGCCCACCTGGGACGTGGTGGAGGACACAGAGGGGGAGGGCGAGGCTGGGGGCGACAGGGGGCAGCAGGGGAGGTTGAGGGTCACGTAGTGCTCGTGGCTGCATAGGATGCGAGTGAATTCCATGCGCAGGGTCAGCAGGGCCGCTGGATTAGGGGACGACTGGAGCCGCGTGGCCACCTGCAGGAGAGGGGTGGCCAGCAGTGATGTCAACATTGCTCCGCCTTCCATCCATGCCATGTCCACCCTGCCCACGCCCACTCCTACCTGCTTGTAGTGGGCCCGGACCAGGCTGAAGACAAAGCCCCGGTCCACCAGGGACAGAAGGTCACTGAGGAAGAAGGCCAGGCTGGCGTTGAGGCGCTCGGCCAGCTCCACATCCTGAGGACACAGGGGCCTGTCAACCCACACAGCCATACCTCCTCCCCAAACCTCAGCCCCCACAGGGGCTTGGGTTTTTTTTTTTTGGGACAGAGTCTTGCTCTCTTGCCCAGGCTAGAGTGCAGTGGCACGATCTCGGCTCACTGCAAGCTCCGCTTCCCAGGTTCACGCCATTCTCCTGCTTCAGCCTCCCGAGTAGCTGGGACTACAGCCGCCTGCCACCACGCCCGGCTAATTTTTTTGTATTTTTTAGTAGAGATGGGGTTTCATCAAGTTAGCCAGGATGGTCTCGATCTCCTGACCTCGTGATCCGCCCGTCTCGGCCTCCCAAAGTGCTGGGATTACAGGCGCGAGCCACTGCACCCGGCCAGGGGCTTGACTCTTACCAGAGTCAAGATCATCTGCCACACCTAGGAGCTGCATCACTGCCCCAAAGCCTTTGTCTCTGGGCTGTGGTGACCCTGGGACTTCCTGGTTGCCCTCCTCAGGCTGCCTTCCTCTCCCATGCTCCTTAAGACACCAAGGCAGATATGGGCTGACTCCCCGCAAGATCCTCTCGCCCTCTCTGTCCAGAGTTCAGAGCTGGGGAGAGACCATTTCCCAGCCTCCCGTGCAGTGGAATCACATGACCAATTCTGGCCAATGGAATTTGAGGGGAAAGTGAGGTGGCCACTTACATGGCAGAAGCAGGTGGGTGCTGGGGAACTGCCAGGGCCAGGCCCACACAGTGATGTCTCCATAACCTACTTAATGCTCAGAAATAAGCTTTGGTTATTTAAATCACTTGTGACTGTGTTGAAGCGAGTTAGCCTCTGCCCTAACTGATCAACTCCCAACATCATTTTTTATTTTAATTAATTAATTTATTTATTTATTTATTTTTTGAGACGGAGTCTCACTCTGTTGCCCAGGCTAGAGTGCAGTGGCACGATCTCGGCTCACTGCAACTTCTGCCTCCCAGGTTCAAGCAATTCTGCCTCAGCTTCCCCAGTAGCTTGAATTACAGACACCCACCACCACGGCTGGCTAATTTTTGTATTAGTAAAGACGGGGTTT
The DNA here is from genome assembly GCF_037993035.2 of Macaca fascicularis. Lineage (NCBI taxonomy): Eukaryota > Metazoa > Chordata > Mammalia > Primates > Cercopithecidae > Macaca > Macaca fascicularis. Next base: position 11,790,227 of record NC_088393.1, read on the forward strand.
TGTCATGTTGGTCAGGCTGGTCTTGAACTCCTGACCTCAGGTGATCCACCTGCCTTGGCTTCCCAAAGTGCTGGGATTACAGGCGTGAGATACCACACCCGGCCTCTCAGCACCATTTAATGTGAGCTTTACTGAGCATCTACTCTGTGCCAAGCCCTGTGAATGAGGCAGATGCCATCCCCGCTGCGTGTCCAACTCAGTCCAGTGTGTGTGGGTGGTGGGAGGGCAGGGAGACACAAAATAAACAAGAATTTCAGATAGTCAGATAGTTCTATGTGCTTCAAAGACAATATTAGATTGGTGCAAAAGTAATTGCAGTTTTGCAATTACTTTCAATGGCAAAAACCATAATTATTTTCTTTTTTTTTTTTTTTTGAGACAGAGTCTTGCTCTGTCGCCCAGGCTGGAGTGCAATGGTGTAATCTTGGCTCACTGCAGCCTCTGCCTCCCGGGTTCAAGCAATTCTCCTGCTTCAGCCTCCTGAGTAGCTGGGATTATAGGCATGCGCCACCACCCCTGGCTAATTTTTACATTTTTAGTAAAGACGGGGTTTCACCATGTTGGTCAGGCTGGTCTCGAATTCCTGACCTCAGGTGATCTGCCCTCCTCGGCCTCCCAAAGTGCTGGGATTACAGGTGTGAGCCAACATGCCCGGCCTGTAATTACTTGTCACCAACCTTAACAGACTGGGGTGACATTTTCAGAGATACTGAAGGATAACAAAGAGCCATGGGGAGAATGGCATCCTGGGTAAAGGGAATAGTCAGTGCAAAGGCCCTGAGGCAGGATGTGCCTGGCAAGCCTGGGGAACACTGAGGTGGCTGATGTGGGCCCAAGGCTCAGCTGGTACTTGTTCTGCCCTCGTACTCTCTTGAGCCACTCTGAGACCTCACAAGTTAGCCTCAGTGGCCGTCAAATCCCTGCAACCCAGCCAGGCATGGTGGCTTATGCCTGTAATCCTAGCACTTTAGGAGGCCGAGGAGGGCGGATCACAGGGTCAGGAGTTTGAGACCAGCCTGGCCAATATGGTGAAACCCCATCTCTACTAAAAATACAAAAAATTAGCTGGGCATGGTGGCATGCACCTGTAGTCCCAGCTACTCGGGAGGCTGAGCCAGGAGAATCGCTTGAACCCAGGAGGCGGAGGTTGCAATGAGCAGAGATTGTGCCACTGTACTCCAGCCTGGGCAACAAAACAAGACTCCGTCTCAAAAAAAAACAAAAACAAAAAAATTAGCCGGGCATGGTGGCACATCCCTGTAGTCCCAGCTACTCAAGAGGCTGAGGCAGGAGAATTGCTTGAACCTGGGAGGCAGAGGTTGCAGTGAGCCAAGATCATGCCATTGCGCTCCAGCCTGGGGGACAGAGCGAGACTCCATCTCAAAAAAAAAAGTGGATTATCACGGGCATTGTTCTTCTCTGGATCTCTTTCTTGGGGTAGTTTCCTCACCACCTGGATCAGCCCCTGGGAATGTCAGTCTTTGGGAAGGCTCCAGTGAGACAAGGCCAGAACCTCTGAGACCAGCTTGGAGGTCATATGCGATTGTGCAAGGGTTGGCCTGGGCCAGAATGCTATTTCAAAAATCTGAAAGTTCTCATCAAATCCAGAGGTCCCATTTCTCCTTAGAAACCAGGCCATCTCCTGGCATGGGTAACATAGCAAGACCCCATCTCTACAAAAAAAAAAAAAAATTAGGTGGTTATGGTAGCAAGCACCTGTAGCCTCAGCTACTCTGGAGGCTGAGGTGGGAGGATTGCTTCAGCCCTGGAGTTTGAGGCTGCAGTGAGCCTCATATCATGCCACCACACTGTAGTCTGGACAATAGAGCAAGACTGTGTCTCAAACAAAAACAAATATAAAAACAAAAACAAAACCACACACAAAAAACTCCCAGACAATCTGGCCAGGCATGGAGGCTCATGCTTGTAATTCCGGCACTTTGGGAAGCCAAGGTGGGAGGAGCCCTTGATCTCAGGAGTTGGAGACCAGTCTGGGCAACATAGTGAGACCCTGACTCTACTTAAAAAATAAATAAATAAATAACCAATTATGGTGGCTTGTGCCTCTGGTCACAGCTACTTGGGAGGCTGAGGAGGGAGGATCCCTTGAGCCCAGGAGGTCGAGGCTACAGTGAACTATGATCACACCACTGCACTCCAGCCTGGGCAACAGAGCAAGACCCTATCTCCAAACAAAAACAGCCGGCCGGGCGCGGTGTCTCACGCCTGTAATCCCAGCACTTTGGGAGGCTGAGGCAGGCAGATCACGAGGTCAGGAGATCGAGACCATCCTGGCTAACACGGTAAAACCCCATCTCTACTAAAAATGCAAAAAACTAGCCAGGTGTGGTGGCGGGCGCCTGTAGTCCCAGCTACTTGGGAGGCTGAGGCAGGAGAATGGCATGAACCCAGGAGGCGGCGCTTGCAGTGAGCCGAGATTGTACCACTGCACTCCAGCCTGGGCGACTGAGCAAGACTCCATCTCAAAAAAAAAAAAAAAAAAAACCACAAACAAACAAAAAAAACAGCCCATCTGGCCATAGCTGAGCCACATTTCTGCAGGGTTTCTGTTGGCTGGATTGAGTGATGGTCACCCCTGTTAGGTGGGACATCTGCCCTCTGCTCTACCATAAGCACCACTTTCCTAGCTGAAACTGGTATTGACAGTAAGGGGTCAGGAGCTGGTGGCTCAGATTCAAAAACCTCATTCTGCCCCTTCTCAGTCATGTGGTACAAGGTTAAGCTACTCATTCATTTGATGCCTCAGTTTCCCCATCAGTAAAATGGAGATAACAATAATACTAACTTCATGGGTTGTTGTGAAAATTTAATGATACGATCCAAGGCCAGGCGCGGTGGTTCAAGCCTGTAATCCCAGCACTTTGGGAGGCCGAGGCGGGCGGATCACCCAAGGTTAGGAGTTCCAGACCAGCCAGGCCAACATGGAGAAACCCTGTCTCTACTAAAAATACAAAACTAGCCAGGTGTGGTGGCACATGCCTGTAATCCCAGCTACTTGGGAGGCTGAGGCAGGAGAATTGCTTGAACCCGGGAGGCAGAGGTTGCAGTGAGCCAAGATCGCGCCACTGCACTCCAGCCTGGGCAACAAAAGCGAAACTCCGTCTCAAAACAAACAAACAAACAAACAAAGATATCCATATAAAGTGCTTAGATACACAGTAAGTGCTCAATAAATGCTCAATATTATTACTCTTATGATTAGTATTACCTGCCTAGCCCCCCAGGGCACTGGAATTGGTAATCCAGCGCCTGAACAAGTCCACTGTCATGGTCTCCGAACATCAACATCCATTTATTGAGCACTTGCTGTATACTCTGACTGTGCTAAGGGCTAATGGATCTGCCCTGTCACTTCCCTGCTCTCATCAACCCTCATTTCCTTCCTCATTCACTACAATCTAGCCATCCTTACTGCTCTCCTGGTAGCCCAAGCATGGTCTTGCCCCAGGGCCTTTGCACCTGCTATTCTCCCTGCCTGGAATGTTCCTTCCCCAGATGTTGCATGGAATGATCTCTCACTTTCTTCAAGTCTCCCCTTAAAAGCGAGGGTAAGGATTTGGGTCTGTTTTGGTTCTTGTTATGTTGCTACACCCAGCACAGGGCTGTGCACACCAGAGGCACTCAAGAAACAATGAATGAATGGATCCACCCAGCAAAGGGGATTCCCAGTCTTACAGGCAGGAGGCACTGGGCAGGATTGGCGCCCCCACCTGGCTGGCTCGCTGTGCACACCAGAGGCACTCAAGAAACAGACAATGAATGAACAGATCCACCCAGCAAAGCAGATTCCTGGTCTTACAGCCAGGAAGCACTGGGCAGGGTTGGCGCCCCCACCTGGCTGGCTCTATGTCCTCTCTCAGGTTTCTTCCCACATTGAGACCCTGCATCTCCCACCTTGTGGACACGGGTGATGACCTCCAGGCCCACAGAGCCCACCAGGGCAGTGATGTCATCCAGGAAGCGCCCAGGGAAGCGCAGCTTGCGGGGTGTGTCTAGTCGCTGGCCAAGAAGCAGGTGCAGTGCCATACTCTTCACCTGGGGGTGGAGTGAGAGGGCTGTGGGTGGGGCTTGAAGGACTGTGGGTGGGGCTTGAAGGGCTGTGGGTGGGGCTTGAAGCGCTGTAGGTGGGGCTTGAAAGGCTGTGGGTGGAGGAGGCTTGACAGAAGGGGTGGGGCTTTAGTAGCAAGGGAGGTGGGCTGAAGGTAGGTTTGAGCCCTGTAGCTGCAGGTAGAAGTTGGGGCCTGAGGGATGTAGATGGGGTTTGTGACCTATGGGTGGGGCTTGAGAAAGCCATGGGCGGATCCTGTGAGCATCCCAGGCCGAGTGTAGAGAACGGGAAGGCTGAGAGGGTGTGGGAGGGGCTTATGCAGGTCTCCCCAGGGCAAAGTCCAGAGGTGGGACAAAGGGTGGGGCTTGAGGCACTGGATTTGAAGGGAGCTTTACTGGAGGTCCAGAGGGGATGGGGCCAGCAGGCCCTGGGAAGGGGGCTTCAAAGAACCTATTGAAGAGTTTTAGGGATGTCTCTACCTTGATCAGACAGCTTTCCCTCTTTTTTTTTTTTTGAGATGGAGTCTTGCTCTGTCGCCCAGGCTGGTGTGCAGTGGGCATGATCTTGATCACTGCAACCTCTGCCTACTGGGTTCAAGTGATTCTCCTGCCTCTGTCTCCCATGTAGCTGGGATTACAGGCACATGCTACTACGCCCGGCTAACTTTTGTATTTTTAGTAGAGATGGGGTTTCACTATATTGGCCAGGTTGGTCTCAAACTCCTGACCTCAGGTGATCCACCCGCCTCGGCCTCCCAAAGTGCTGGGATTACAGGCGTGAGCCCCTGTGCCCGGCCACAGCTTTCCCTCTCTATCCAGGAATATCTCTTGCAGGATGGAGGTCTCCTCTCTAGGTGAGGGTCTCTTAATGGTTTCTCTCCTTAAACAGTCTCATGGGGAAGGGAGGCTCTCTCTAAAGGGGGTTTCAGGTACAGTTTCTCCACGGAGATACCACCTTAAGTGCTTCTTACCTCCCTAGGTGGGGGGTCTCTTGGGGTCATTTCTCAAATATCTCAGGTGCAATCTCAGGGGGCTTCTCTCCTTTTTTGTATTTTTTCTTTTTTTTTTTTGAGTCTTGCTCTGTTGCCCAGGCTGGAGTGCAGTGGCGCAATCTCGGCTCACTGCAAGCTCCGCCTCCTGGGTTCATGCCATTCTCCTGCTTCAGCCTCCCAAGTAGCTGGGACTACAGGTGCCCGCCACCACGCCTGGTTAATGTTTTTGTATTTTTAGTAGAGACGGGGTTTCACCATGTTAGCCAGGATGGTCTCTATCTCCTGACCTCATGATCCACCCGCCTCGGCCTCCCAAAGTGCTGGGATTACAGGCATGAGCCACTGCGCCTGGCCAGGGGGCATCTCTCTTTAAAAAAGGAAGGGGCTCCCTTGGGGGTCTCTTGCCACCAGGCAGGGAGGCGGGGGTCTCACCATGAGCTGGAAGAAGAACCAGGCGTGCTGGAGGATGGCCTCGCGTACGGCACTGCTGCTGACCACCCACTGCAGAGCCAGCTCCTCGTGAAGCAGCTGGGGACAGAGGCAGGGGTCACAGAGTGCAAGGTGCCACCCCTACCCGCACCCCCTCTGGAGGGCATGCCAGGGGAGGGTGCAGCCGGAGGGCTCGGGGTTAGTGCAGCAGGAGCCAAGCAGGAGGAGAGGGGTAAGAGGAGTAGACGTGCCCTTTCCCTGGGCTCACCAGACCCCCTTGGGCTCTGGATGGGGGAGGAGCACTGGACCCCTTTGCTGGGGGCCAGGACAAAAATGAAGTCATCCACCCTTCCCCCCACTACCTTCTGTACAGTGGGTCTCGGCTGGGTGGCTGGTGGGGCTGAGGAGAAACCCTCGAGGTAGGAGGAGGCTCGGCTAGAGGCGCGGTCGATGGCCTATGATGGGATGTGATGGTGAGGAGAGGGTTAGTGTGGATGAGGTGAAGGGGTACGTGGTTGGAGGAAAGACGTGTCCATGCAGACAGGGATGGGGGAAAAGAGGTGGGTCGGTGTGAATATAGAGAAAGAAATGCTTCCACATGGATGGGTCAGGGCCATGGACAGGCAGTAGGGGCAGGCAGGAAAGAGAGATGGGTCAGCGTGGGTGGGGAGGGGAGGCTGGTTGGCATGGCCAGGGTGCTGTGGGAGTAGACAGAGCAGTGGAGGCAGGGACAAATAAAAGAGTAGCTGGAGAGAGCTGGGTGAGTCAAGATCAAGGTGTGCGGGTATGGGAGAAGAACGTGACGCTGGGTGGGGTGGCTCAACACCTGTTATCCCAGCACTTTGGGAGGCTGGGGCAGAAGGACTGCTCGAACCCAGGAGTTTAAGACCAGCCTGGGCAACATAGTAAGATAATGACTCTACTAAGAAAAAAAAAAATACATAGGCCGGGCGCGGTGGCTCAAGCCTGTAATCCCAGCACTTTGGGAGGCCGAGACGGGCGGATCACGAGGTCAGGAGATCGAGACCATCCTGGCTAACACAATGAAACCCCGTCTCCACTAAAAATACAAAAAAATTAGCCGGGCGTGGTGGCGGCGCCTGTAGTCCCAGCTACTCGGGAGGCTGAGGCAGGAGAATGGCGGGAACCTGGGAGGCGGAGCTTGCAGTGAGCCGAGATCGCGCCACTGCACTCCAGCCTGGGCGACAGAGCGAGACTCCGTCTCAAAAAAAAAAAAAAAAAAAAAAAAAAAAATATATATATATATATATGGCTGGGCCTGGTGGCGTGTGCCGGTAGTCCCAGCTGCTCGGGAGGCCAAAGCAGGAGGATTGCTTGACCCTGGGACTTGGAGGTTGCGGCGAGCTGTGATGGTACCACTGCACTCTAGCTTGGGTGACAGAGCAAGACTCCGTCTCAAAAAAAAAAGGAATGCTGTAATCCCAGCACTTTGGGAGGCTGAGGCAGGTGGGTCATGAGGTCAGGAGATCGAGAACATCCTGGCCAACATGCCAACATGTTGAATCCCCGTCTCTACTAAAACTACAAAAATTAGCCAAGCATGGTGGCAGGCACCTGTAATTCCAGCTACTTGGGAGGCTGAGGCAGGAGAATCGCTTGAACCCAGGAGGCAGAGGTTGCAGTGAGCCGAGATTACACCATTGCACTCCAGCCTAGGTGACAAAAGCGAGACTCTGTCTCCAAAAAAAAAAAAAAAAAAAAAAAAAAAAAAAAAAAAAAAAAGAATGTGATAGAGGAGGTGAGAATAACAATGAAAACACGGTACGGCAGTGACACAGCAGTGCGAACACAATAGGCAGAAGGAGTGTGGATGGAGCAGGACCGAGAACACACGAAGGCTGGGAATGGGTGCGTGGTGTGTGGGGTGAAGGCAGAGGAGATGAAATCAGTGTAGACAGCAAGAATGTGTGTGGCCAGAGAAGGTGAGAGTGAGTGTGGACGAGGTGTAGAGTATGACCAAGTCAGTGAGTCTAGAGGACAGAGAGGAGGACGCAGAGGTGCAGGAGGGTGCGTGTGGACAGAGGAGGTTAAACACAAGATGGGGAAGGAGGAGAAAGACAAGGCAGAAAGATAAGGACAGAGGAGGTGAGATGTTGATGAGGTACCAGGAATAGCAGAGACAGTCCAAGGGTCCAGGCCTGGCCTTGCCCAAGCCTGGCTTGGGCCTTAGTATCCCCATCTGTGAAATGGGTATGGGCAGAGGAGTTCAAGCTCCACTCTTGCTTCCTCCTTCGCTGGTTGGGAGGCGAGGCTGCTCGCAGGAAGAGGAGGTCTGATGACAGAGCCGACCCAACCCCGGGACCTACTCTGACAATTGAGGGCTCTCCAGCTACCCCAGTCCCAGCCATGCCCTGGCAACTCACTGTGCACCACAAGGGCCTTCCATTGAAAAGGCCCCGCCTCAGTGTTACCAGATTTCCAGATTCCCAACAATCCAAGGAAATGACTGCCCTAAGGCCCCCCTGCTTGTTCTGCTAACAGTCCCCTGGGCCTGTCATAGGGTACAGGTTGCTTTGGTGATGGGCACAGAGCTGGAAGAGGCCCTAGGGCCAAGTGTGTAAGGAAGCAAGCCCTGTGGCCTGCTCTCTGTGTGTACAGTCCTCTGACCTTGGTCCCAATATTTGTACATGCCTTTCCCTCTTCCTGCAACACCCACACCCACCCACCCTTCCCTAGCTGACTCTATCTCACCCTTCAGGTCCCAGCGAACGATGTCACCCCCCTGGAGAAGCCCCCAAGACCACCCAGAGAGAAGCTGGTATTCGGTTGCTACTTGCTTCCTTTCCACGCTGTGTGATCATACACTTAACGCATTTGTTTGATCCACGTCTATTTCCGCAACTAGTTAGAAGCTCAGGGTCAAGGCCAGACCAAGAATCTATCATCCCAACAAAATCCCACTGCAATGCCCTCAGCCCTAACTCAAGCACAGGCTCAGGACTGCTGGGGGAGCACCATATTTTGAGTCCAAACTGCATCTGAAAAATTGGAGTGTTATCTTCATTTTACAAATGCAGAAACCGAGGCTCAGGAAGATGCAACCAATTGCTCAGAGCATGGGGTGAGCTCATAGCAGAGATAGGACCTGAACCCAGGTCTGTTTGGAGGCAAAGCCCTTCACTACACCAGGTACCTGGAAAGAGGCAGGGCAAGTAAGGGGAGCTCTTTGTCTTAAACGGGATAGGGGAGCCGAGAGGTTCCGGTCCAGCCCTTTGAGAATCCCATGATCTGGGTGGATTAAAGGGAGGTGAATAGGCCATGCAGGGCAGTGAGGTTATGGGTGACTGGATTTGCACTTCATTTGCATGCTATTTGCATATCATCCCTGTGCCTTCTGTCTCCATCTGAGACTGTGGCCTATGTGGCAGCAAAAGGCCAGTTAAGATGACCCAGCGATGCCTAAACACAGACTTCACAGCCCCACACAAAGGCAGGAGAGGGGTCTGCCACCTCCTTCAGGCAGCCCCCTTAGGTTAGTCAGATGCAGCCAGGAAGGTGGGAGGAGCTCATGCTGAGGTGGTGTCACACAAGTGCAGGGACAGGTAGGAAGGGCACCTGTCTGGGGTCGGCCCCACAGTAAGGGGGCGCCCGCCGCAGCACAGCCTTACTGCCTCCTGGAGCATAAGCGGAATTCACCCAGGAGTGTGAGCGATCGATGCCCTGGAGATACACGGAGAAGTGCTAGCATCCCCAGTGGAGGGCAGGGAAAGCAGCATGAAATACCAAGCGTGGACATGGTTCTGGACCATACATGTGCCCACGTATGTATCATCATACGTCCTGAAAATTCTGAAAAATGTGCCCACGTTATGTATCATCATATGTCCTGAAAATCCTGAAAAATGTGCATATGTATGTAGGTCCATTGGGTGCATGCCTATACATACTTGTGTATGTGGGTCCATGGGTGCATGCATACACACCCCTGTACGTCTGTGCATGGGGTGCATGTGTATACACACCCGTATACGTATATGCATGAGGTGAATATGGACCCGTGTACATACAGGCACAGGGTGACTGTGTATATGCACCTGCGTAAGTAGAGGCATGGGGTGAATGTGTATATGCACCCGTGTCTGTATATGCACGGGGTGAATGTGTATATGCACCCGTGTCTGTATATGCATGGGGCGAACGTGTATATGCACCCGGGTCTGTATATGCGTGGGGCGAACGTGTATGTGCACCCGGGTCTATATATGCGTGGGGCGAACGTGTATGTGCACCCGGGTCTATATATGCGTGGGGCGAACGTGTATGTGCACCTGGGTCTGTATATGCGTGGGGCGAACGTGTATATACACCCAGGTCTGTATATGCGTTATGTGTGGGGTGAATGTGTATATGCACCTGTGTACATATATGCATGGGGTGAATGGTGTATATACACTTGTGTCCACACATTCATGGGGTGAACATATATATGTGCCCGTGTATATATATGCATACGGTGAACGTGCCCATGTTCCTGTGTAGGTATATGCAAGTGAGGGGTGAATGTGTATATGCACCTGTGGACATACATGCATGGGGTGAATGTGTATATGCACCTGTGTAGGCATATGCATGAAGTGAATGTGTATATGCACCTGCTACACTAGGTACATATTGCTCTTTGTTCAGCCACGCCAAGCTCTGCCATCGTCCTCGGGTCAGTCATGGAGTACAGAGCTCAGTACCAAGTCTGATCCATACCCCACAACCTGCGACAGCCCAGCCCAACTCTGCTGCCCAGAGTTAAGCCTTCATCCATGTTGTCGTCTCTGTTGTTTCCCATGTTTCATCAGCAGAGATTCTTTGCCCACCCACACGGCAGCTACAACCACTAAGCCTGGAGATTCCAGGGCCCCCGTTGCCCTACCTTGCTGGCCAGGATGCGGGAAACCTCGTCATCCACAGAGCCAGGGGCCACGGCGAGGTCGGGGTTGCTGCTGCTGATGCTTTTGGAACGCGCCAGGTAGAGGCTTATGGGGCGACCAGAGCCACGGGCCAGTGTGGCAGCCTGCACTGTCACTGGAGGGGCCCCTGAGGATGGAGTGAATAGGGTCAACCACCCACCCACCTGATGTGATGCCTCCCAGTCCCTTCCTACTTAGCTAATCTTTGCAAAATCACTTTCCTTCTCTGACCTTCTTCCAAATTCCTCATCTATAAAATAAGTATAATGACTGCCGCCTCACAGAGATTTGGGGGGCATTGAAAAACTGAGAATAGGCCAGGTACAGTGGCTCATGCCTATAATCCCAGCACTTTGGGAGGGCAAGCCAGGAGGATCACTTGAGCCCAAGAGTTCAAGCCCAGCCCAGCCAACATAGCAAGACTCTGTCCCTACAAAAAAATTAATGATGGCCGGGCGCGGTGGCTCAAGCCTGTAATCCCAGCACTTTGGGAGGCCGAGACGGGCGGATCACGAGGTCAGGAGATCGAGACCATCCTGGCTAAAACGGTGAAACCCCGTCTCTACTAAAAAATACAAAAAACTAGCCGGGTGAGGCGGCGGGCGCCTGTAGTCCCAGCTACTCGGGAGGCTGAGGCAGGAGAATGGCCTGAACCCGGGAGGCGGAGCTTGCAGTGAGCTGAGATCCGGCCACTGCACTCCAGCCTGGGCAACAGAGCAAGACTCCGTCTCAAAAAAAAAAAAAAAAAATTAATGAAAAAATTAGCCGGGCATGGCAGTGCACACCTGTGGTTCCGGTTACTTGGAGAGGCTGAGGCAACAGGATTACTTTTTTTTTTTTTTTTTGAGATGGAGTCTCGCTCTGCCGCCCGGGCTGGAGTGCAATGGCCGGATCTCAGCTTACTGCAAGCTCCGCCTCCCGGGTTTTCGCCATTCTCCTGCCTCAGCCTCCCGATTAGCTGGGACTAGAGGCGCCCGCCGCCTCGCCCGGCTATTTTTTTGTATTTTTTAGTAGAGACAGGGTTTCACTGTGTTAGCCAGGATGGTCTCGATCTCCTGACCTCGTGATCCGCCCGTCTCGGCCTCCCAAAGTGCAAGGATTACAGGCTTGAGCCACTGCGCCCAGCCGGCAACAGGATTACTTGAGCCCAGCAGTTTAAGGCAGCAGTGAGTTATGATCGTGACACTGCACTCTAGCCTGGCCGACAGAGTAAGACCCTGACTGTTCCTTTTTTGTTTTGAGAGAGTTTCGCTCTTGTCACCCAAGCTGGAGTGCCATGGCGTGAACTCAGCTCACTGCAACCTCTGCCTCCTGGGTTTAAGCAATTCTCCTGCCTCAGCCTCCTGAGTAGCTAGGATTACAAGCATGCACCACCATGCCCACCTATTTTTTTTTTTTTTTTTTTTTTAATGAGACAGAGTCTTGCTCTGTAACCAGGCTGGAGTGCAGTAGGGCGATCTCGGCTCACTGCGACCTCTGCCTCCGGGGTTCATGTGATTCTCCTGCCTCAGCCTCCCGAGTAGCTGGGACTACAGGTATGCGCCACCATGCCCAGCTCATTTTTGCATTTTTAGTAGAAACAGGGTTTCACCATGTTGGCCAGGATGGTCTTGATGTGTTGACCTCGTGATCTGCCTGCCTCAGCCTCCAAAAGTGCTGGGATTACAGGCATTAGCCACTGCACCCAGCCTAATTTTTGTATTTTTAGTAGAGACAGGGTTTCACCATGTTGGCCAGGCTGGTCTCAAACTCCTGACCTCAGGTGATCCGCCCGCCTCAGCCTCCCAAAGTGCTGGGATTACAGCTGTGAGTCACCACGCCTGGCCAACCCCAACTCTTAAAAAAAAAAAAAAAAGAAAAAAGAAAAAAGAAAAAAACCCTGAGAATAATGCCTGACACATAGGGGTTGGTGTTTATTTGGCAAATTAAAAAAAAAAAAAAAAATCCAACTCTGTAGAGGGATTACCATTTTGTGCTAACCATTTTGTGTGGATTATGATGTCATTTACTGTGACCAGCGCCCCCATGAGGTGGGTACTATTTTTTTTTTTTTTTTTTTTTTTGAGACGGAGTCTCGCTGTGTCTCCCAGGCTGGAGTGCAGTGGCGTGATCTCGGCTCACTGCAAGCTCCGCCTCCCGGGTTCACGCCATTCTCCCGCCTCAGCCTCCCAAGTAGCTGAGACTACAGGCGCCCACCACCACGCCCGGCTAGTTTTTTGTATTTTTAGTAGAGACGGGGTTTCACCATGTTAGCCAGGATAGTCTCGATCTCCTGACCTCGTGATCCACCCGCCTCGGCCTCCCAAAGTGCTGGGATTACAGGCTTGAGCCACCGCGCCCGGTCCGGAGGTGGGTACTATTATTACTGCTGTTTTGCAAAAGGAAAAACAGGCTCAGAGAAGTGACGTCACAAGCTCAAGGTCACAGAGATTGTAGGTGGCAGGGCCAGGATTCGCATCCAGGTGGTCCAGCTTCAGTCCCCGCTCCAAGCTACTGAAGAGGTTTGCTGACTGACTAAATCATTTTCCAGCCAAGCAAACAGAAACCACAGCCCAAGGATGGGGCAAAAGTGGGCAAGACATTATCTCTGTTGCAAGTTGCTCAAACCAGCCAAGGCCCGTGAGGCCTCAGGGCCTTTGCACATGCTATTCTCACTACTTGGATGCTCTTCTCCCAGATCTTTCTTTCCTTTTTTTTTTTTTTTTGAAACAGGGTCTTGCTCTGTCGCCCAGGCTGGAGTGCAGTGGTGTGATCTCAGCTCACTGCAACCTCCATTTCCCAGGTTCAAGTGATTCTTCTGCCTCAGCCTCCTGAGTAGCTGGGGCTATAGGCGTGTGCCACCACACCTGGCTAATTTTTTTTTTTGAGACGGAGTTTCACTCTGTCACCCAGGCTGGAGTGCGGTGGCATGATCTTGGCTCACTGCAACCTCCGCCTCCCGGGTTCAAATGATTCGGCCCCCCTAGTAGCTGGGATTATAGGCACCTACCACCACACCTGGCTAATTTTTGTATTTTTAGTAGAGACGGAGTTTCACCATTTTGGCCAGGCTGGTCTTGAACTCCTGACCCCCTGAAGTGATCCACCTGCCTTGGCCTCCTAAAGTGCTGGAATTATAGGCATAAGCCACTGTGCCTGGCCCCAGCTAATTTTTGTATTTTTAGTAGAAACAGGGTTTCATCATGTTGGCCAGGTTGATCTCGATCTCCTGACCTCAAATGATCCATCCACCTCGGCCTCCCAAAGTCCTGGGATTACAAGTGTGAGCCACCGCACCCAGCCTCTTCTCCTAGATATTTCTTGTCTCCCAGGGATTTCTACGAACTCACCATCCGGAAGGCTGGGCTCAGTGCCAGGCAGGCGAAATGCGTAGTGGATGTAGGCAGCCAGCTGTGGGCAGTGACCGCGGGCATCCTGGGCTGCCTCCAGGCTCCGGTGGACAAGGCTGACTACGTGGGCCATTGCTTCAAAGGCTCCACGGCCCAGGTTCACTGCCGGGCAAAGCAGAGGTCAAGTTCCAGGGCCCAAGGCCTCTCACCTCCCCGCCCACTTTCCAAATATAAAGACATCAGGATTCGAGGGATCATGTGCTCATTGAAGGGTCACAGATTTTTTTTTTTTTAGATGGATTTTTGCTCTTGTTGCCCTGGCTGGAATGCAGTGGCATGATCTTGGCTCACTGAAACCTCTGCCTCTCAGGTTCAAGCAGTTCTCCTGCCTCAGCCTCCCGAGTAGCTGGGATTACAGGCACGTGCCACCACGCCCAACTAATTTTGTATTTTTAGTAGAGACGGGGTTTCTCCATGTTGGTCAGGCTGGTCTTGAACTCCTGACCTCAGGTGATCTGCCCGCCTCGGCCTCCCACAGTGCTGGGATGACAGGCGTGAGCCGCCGTGCCCAGCCAAAGGGTCACAGAAGACCTTCTCTGGGTGTAGGGGACTGGGGGTCATTTATCAGATGAGACAAATGGCCAGAGAGGTAAATGGACCTATAGAAGTTCCCTCAGGACCTCAGGACTGAGGAGCCATGTGCTGGATGGGGAAACTGAGGTCTGAGGCCACATCCGCTTACCAATCTGGCCACTGATGATCGGGGGCCTGACGACCAGACGCACGAGCTTGTCCAGCACGTGGTGGGAGAAGGCCACGAGGGGTTCGGGGCTGGCCAGGCGCAGTGCTGCAAGACTGGCCCGCAGCTCCTGCTCCACGTTGCCCTCGCTCAGCACAGCGTCCTTGAGCCGGAATGGGAAGGCCCCCTCCTCCAGGACATGCACCAGGGTGAAGAACTTGTCCAGGTGGGGGTCCTGGGTAGGGACGTGGAGTGAGCAGGGTGGGGCCCCAGGGGACGAAGACCACCCCCGCCTGAAAGCTGGGCCCAGCTGACCAAAGTCACGTCCAAGGCCCGAGGCCAGACCTCCCCAGCCAGCGGCAACTGTTACTCAATTCTAGGGCAGGCAAGAGGGGAGCAGGGCAGGACTCTTGGGTTCCCGCCCCACCCCGTACCTGGGGGTGCACAGAGGACACGGCCGTGAGCTCCACACTGAACACGCCCTTGTGACCGTCCACCCAGCGCATGCCCGGCAGCGCCACCTGTGGGAGGGAGGCACCGGGTGGGCACTGGTCAGCCCTCCCCAACTGATCAGGTCACCCAGCGGCCCCAGCCATTGCGACACTGTGGCGTGAGTATAGCCCGGTCTGGGGGTGCAACCAAGCACCCTGACTCCAGCCCTGGTCCCAGTAGACTGAGGGGGTCCACTGGGCAGGCTGGAAAACCCACATGCCAAGGAGGGGGGCAGAGAACGGAGACACAGGGTGAATGAACACTCATTGAGTAGGTCAGGAAACAGGATAGGAGGATTTGAGGCCTCGAGTCATTAATGATGGTGCATTCATGGGGAATGATAAGGTACTGCGGGGGCAGGGGACAGTGATCAGGAAGGCAGGCAGGGTGCTAAAGTGGGAATGGAGCAGAGAGGCAACGGGAATCTTTGGGGAGGACAGGTAGGACACAGAGAGGCATTAATAGGGGGATAATGAGCTACACAGGGGCCCTGGAGGCACCAGTAGAGGCCAACAAGCCTCCCAGGATTGAAAGGAAGGAAGGCAGGTGACTCGGGAGTGCTTCTGGGGAGAGTGCATTGGCAGGCAGGCGCTCCGGGGCACATACATCGGGTGTGAGCACGGAATAGCTGGGCGGCGGCTGGTCCACGGACACTGGGAGACAGAAGGGGCCGGTCCTCAGGCGCCCATGCTGCAGCAGTGGGATCCACTGGGGAGAGGCTGGAGGTCAGGTCTGCGGCCAGGCTTGGGGACGAGGAGGGCTCAGGGGGAGGGAGGGAGGGAGGGGACGGCTCACAGTAAAGCCCACAGGCGTCTCCAGGGCAGTGCCCGGCCGGGGCTGGCAGCTGACGTGGTAGAAGGTGAACAGCAGGTGATGGTTCTCTGTCACGCAGGCTGGAAGATGCAGCTTGAACTCCTCGTAGAATTCAGGGGACCTGGGAGAATCAGGCTGGGGGATCTGCTGGGGGCTGGGCTCCCCACTGTCTGCCCCATCACCTCTGCCATGCCACACCTGCATTGCTGCTGGGCCTGTCTCTGCTCTCTGCCTCAACTTCCCTCATTAGCACTCTGGGAGCCTCTACCTCTCTTCTTCTTCCTGCCCCCTGTCTTCTCATCGATGCTGCCCTATGTGTATATATAAGGGACATCCTCCTATCCCCATGAGTGCCCCCGAGTTCCTCACGTGTCCCCCTACATACTTGTTATGGTAGACCACCGGTGTGAAGGCCTCGCGGGTAAATTCACTGCAGCTGGACTTGCCAAAGATGACCTGGTGGAGTGGATGCATGAGGAACCCATGGGGGATGCCCTCCCCTCCTTCCCTGGGGTGCAGTCACTGACCGGCAGGGCCTGGCTGGGGTCCTCGCCTGTCATGTACTGCACTCGCACGGCAAGGTTGCGCACGGAGCCCTGGCGGCTGCTGAAGTTGAGGCTGTGCGGGTACACGTACAGCAGGTTCCTGTCGGGGGCAGGATGGGGGTGTCAGAGGAACAGGGCCCCTGAAGGTGCACATATGAGGCTGGGGTGATGGGACAAGGCTGGCTGGGAGCACAGACAGTCCGGGAAGAGTGGGTCATGAGGCTGGGGCATTCAGGGCCAGGTATCAGGCAGGAGATAGGACAGAGGGCAGAAGGTGGAGGACAAGTGAGTACCCTCAAAGCACGGATTGGGAACAGCGTGGTAGAGGGTGGGAACACAGAAAGACATCGGAGGCACTCGTGGACACAGTGACACACAGAAGGCAGAGAAGAACGAAGCACTTGGGGCCAGAGTTCCAAGGTGGCTCAGGTGGCCAGTGGTCAAGCCTAAGCCCCACCCAAGGGCCTGACTGCCCTTCCCCTAGGAGGTCACTAGAATTATGTGGCCTATTTCTCAGGTGCGGAAACTGAGGCCAGAGTCAGAGTCCTGCCCCCTTCCCCCAGGGGCAACTCTGTGCAAGCCTTGACCTCTCTCTGGCCTCAGTTTCCCTGTGTGTATAATGGGCACTTCAGGCCTTCCAGCTGAGCCTTTGTAACGATACTGATGATGATAAATAACAACAATGACAATAATTGCACCAAACACTATTACTACAACAATACAATAATTGCACCTACCGTGTGCCAGGCTCTGTTCTAAGCACTCAACATGAAATCACTCATTTACTTCTCACAAGTAGCTCATGAGGCAGGACTAACATCACCACCATTTTACAGAAAGGGAAACTGAGGTACTTGCACAATCTGCCAGGGAGTAAAATGGCAGTCAGTGGTGATCTGGGTATATGCAGGTCTTGGAGATGAGGCTGTGTGACCTTGGGAGAGTCTCTGCCACCTGCACCTGCCCCCTTGGCTACTAACCAGGCCAATAAAAGCCCTCAATGCTTATAAAATCTTCACTATTGGCCGGGCATGGTGGCTCAAGCCTGTAATCCCAGCACTTTGGGAGGCCGAGACGGGCGGATCACGAGGTCAGGAGATCGAGACCATCCTGGCTAACATGGTGAAACCCCGTCTCTACTAAAAAATACAAAAAACTAGCCGGGCGAGGTGGCGGGCGCCTGTAGTCCCAGCTACTCGGGAGGCTGAGGCAGGAGAATGGCGTAAACCCGGGAGGTGGAGCTTGCAGTGAGCTGAGATTCAGCCACTGCACTCCAGCCTGGGCAACAGAGCGAGACTCCGTCTCAAAAAAAAAAAAATCTTCACTATTATTACCATCATCATTGCGATGCCTATTCACAGATGGAGAAACAGGCTCAGCATGGTGAGTCTCAGGAACTCCCAGCGGGGTCTGGGGCCCATCCTTTCCCAATGCCCCCCACCCACACCGGGCCCTGAGCCCCAGGAAGCGTGATCCCGGCGTGGCCCAGCCGGACATTCGCATGATGCAACTATCGCACCACCGCCAGGCCCTTGTGCAATGTGGGGCACCCGGCTGGCCAGTTAACGATTGACTGGGGATCAGTGGTGGTGTGAGACATAAAAGGCTTCAGTGGCGGTGCTGTGGCTACACACTCAGACCCTCAGTCATGCTAGTGCCTGCTCTGTGCCTGCTGTGGGTCCTGGCAATGGTGATCCAGCCTGCCTCAGCGGCCCCCGTGAGCAGCCCAGAACTGGCAGAGCATGAGGAGCTGACCCTGCTCTTCCACGGGACCCTGCAGCTGGGCCAGGCCCTCAATGGTGTGTACAAGACCACGGAGGGACGGCTGACAAAGGCCAGGAACAGCCTGGGTCTCTATGGCCGCACAGTGGAACTCCTGGGGCAGGAGGTCAGCCGGGGCCGGGATGCAGCCCAGGAACTTCGGGCAAGCCTGTTGGAGACTCAGGTGGGCACTGCAGCTGCGACACTGTGGGGTGGCCAGGAGTTCAAAGAGGAGTTCATGTCTAGGGTAACCAACCATCCTGGTTTGCCCAGGACTGAGGGGATTCCTGGGATACAAGATTTTCAGCAATAAACTCAGGCAAATCCTTAGGTACACAAAGATGAGTTGGTCATCCTACTAGTGACCCCCTGTTTATTAAGCAGATGGAGGAGGATATTCTGCAGCTGAAGGCAGAGGCCATAGCCGAGGTGCTGGAGGAGGTGGCCCAGGCACAGAAGGTGCTACAGGACAGCGTGCGGCAGCTAGAAGTCCAGCTGAGGAGCGCCTGGCTGGGCCCTGCCTACCAAGAATTTGAGGTCTTAAAGGTAAGGGGCTCCCCCAGCCCTAGCAGGCTGAGACCCTGATCCCCGGCCAGAACTCGCTTCTGCACCTAAGTCCCAAAGACCTCCCAGATCAGCCTCCCAGCTCTGTGGCCTCTATTCTGCATATCCCCAGACAAAAACCAAGTCCTTATGTGTGCCTCAGTTTTCCATTTGCAAATAAGGGCAATACCTGGTGTCTCACAGTAGGGCCAGGTACTCAATGCAGGTGAAATATTCAGCATGGGGCGGGCACACAGTTGGCGCTCAATAAATCCTTTTTTTTTTGAGACGGAGTCTCGCTATGTCGCCCAGGGTGGAGTGCAGTGGCCGGATCTCAGCTCACTGCAAGCTCCGCCTCCCGGGTTTTTACACCATTCTCCTGCCTCAGCCTCCCGAGTAGCCGGGACTACAGGCGCCCACCACCTCGCCCGGCTAGTTTTTTGTATTTTTTAGTAGAGACGGGGTTTCACCGTGTTAGCCAGGATGGTCTCGAACTCCTGACCTCGTGATCCGCCCGTCTCGGCCTCCCAAAGTGCTGGGATTACAGGCTTGAGCCACTGTGCCCGGCCTTTTTTTTTTTTTTTAATCAGACAGAGTCTCACTGTCACCCAGGTTGGAATACGGTGGCATGATCTTGGCTCACTGCAACCTCCACCTCCTGGGTTCAAGTGATTCTCCTGCTTTAGCCTCCAGAGTAGCTGGAATTACAGGTGCGCCAGCTAATTTTTGTATTTTTAGTAGAGATGGCATTTCACCATTTTGGCCAGGCTGGTCTCGAACTCCTGACCTCAAGGGATCTGCCTACCTTGGTTTCCCAAAGTGGTGGGATTACAGGTGTGAGCACCTGGCCAATAAATTCTTACTACTAGAGAAACTAGTAATATTTTGTAAGCACCCAATAAGTACCCAGCACTGTTCTATGCCCTTTAATAATCCATACAATGGCCGGGCTTGGTGGCTCACATCTGTAATCCCAGCACTTTGGGAGGCTGAGGCGGGTGGATCACTTAAGGTCAGGAGTTGGAGACCAGCCTGGCCAACACGGTGAAACCCCGTCTCTACTAAAAATACAAAAAATTAGCTGGGCCTGGTGGCACGTGACTGTAGTTCCAGCTACTCAGGAGGCTTAGGTAGGAGAATTGCTTGAACCCGGGAGGCGGAGGTTGCAGTGAGCTAAGATCATGTCACTGCATTCCAGCCTGGGTGACAGAGCGAGACTTTGTCTCAAAAAAAAAAAAAAAAAAATCCATACGATGTTTATCACCTCCCCATGAAGTGAGTCCTATTTTATCCCCATTGTACAGATGGAGAAACTGAGGCCAAAGAGCATTGCTGACTTGCTGGGTCACACAGATACAATAGGGGGGCCAGGGCAGGGGGTCAGGAGATGGGAGGTGAGGTGGCCGTCAGCTGAGGTTTCCATTCTGACCCCCACAGGCTCACGCTGACAAGCAGAGCCACATCCTGTGGGCCCTCACAGGCCACGTGCAGCGGCAGAGGCGGGAGATGGTGGCACAGCAGCATCGGCTGCGACAGATCCAGGAGAGGTGAGCCTGGCGGGGGTTTGGGAGGCAGGGCAGTTGGATGGGGGGTGCACAGGGCAGCTGAAAAGGGGCCCCCTCACCTGGGATAAGCCACATCTCCCTCCCCAGAATCCACAAAGCGGCGCTCCCAGCCTGAATCTGCCTGGATGGAACTGAGGACCAACCATGCTGCAAGGAACACTTCCACGCCCCATGAGGCCCCTGAACAGGGAGGAGCTGCCTGTTCACTGGGATCAGCCAGGGCGCCCGGCCCCACTTCTGAGCACAGAGCAGAGACAGACGCAGGCAGGGACAAAGGCAGAGGACGTAGCCCCATTGGGGAGGGGTGGAGGAAGGATGTGTACCCTTTCATACCTACACACCCCCCTTATTAAAGCAGAGTCGTGGCATCTCACCCAGGGTGTCTGTGTGTGTCCTCGGCTTAGGGAGACCCACACCCAGCATGATGTACGAATACCTCACAGTCAAGTGCCCAGCTGGGCCCCAGATGCCGTACCTATAGCTGGTATGGGGGGCGTAGACTTCGCGAGCAGGGAACTCCAGGATCTCCTTGGTGGGCCGGCCCCTGGGGTCCGGGTAGGGCTTGATATGAAGCAGCTCGGGGGAGAGGCAGAAGTGGGGATTTTCCGGAGCTGGAGAAATGTCGATCTTGAGCTGGGCTGGGAAGGGAAGAACCGGTTTGCACCTGCCCGGGAGCCTCCCGGCCCAGTCCACCCTGTCTGGGCTGTGGAGTCAGGGCAGGCTCTCCCACGATGTTCTCTGCGGACGGGGGGCTGTGTCCCTCAGGTGCCAAGTCCAGAGATTGCCCTCAACTCTGCTGTCTCTCATCCTACAGTTTGTTTTTGTTTTTGTTTTTCTTTTTAAGTGGAATCGGGCTCTGTGGCCCAGGCTGGAGTGCAGTGGGGCGATCTTGGCTCACTGCAACCTCTGCCTCCCCAGTTCAAGTGATTCTCCTGCCTCAGCCTCCCAGGTAGCTGGGATTACAGGTGTGTGCCACCACACCAGGTGAATTTTTGTATTTTTAGTAGAGACGGAGTTTCACCGTGTTGGCCAGGCTGGTCTCAAACTCCTGACCTCAAGTGATCTGCCTACCTCGGCCTCCCAAAGTGCTGGGATTACAGGTATGAGCCGCTGCACCTGGCCCCCAGGCTGGTCTTGAGCTCCTGCACTCAAACTATCTTCCTCCTGCCTCATTATCCCAAAGTATTGGGGTTACAGGCTTGAGCCACTGCACCCCAGCCTTACCCCTACATTTGATCAACTCTGCCCCCAGGACCCCTGCCTGCCCTGCTGCCATTATCCAACCATTATCCGACCTATATCCATCTTATTAATTCTGCTTCTTGTCTATGGTCCTCATTAGAAGGCACAGTTAGCCCCCGAGGTCAGGGATTTGTCTATCAAGGTCACGGTTGGGTCTCTGATGCCCCTGGCACAGTAGGTGCTCTCAGTGTAGGTTTGTTGAGTGACTGAGTGAGAGTGATACTTCTTGTATACGGGGTGTGCCACGCACCAGTCACAGGACGTAGTCGCCGCAGCAGGGACGACGGGCGCCTCATGTCAGCCAGGAACTTGAAGAGGTCCTCGTCACTAAGTCGCTCAGCCTCCTACATGGGACCCGCTCCTGTCAGCCTGGGCCAGGGGGCTAGGGGTCCCCAGGGCTGATGCAGCCAGCGGGGAGAGGGGGAGTCCCTGGCCCCGGGGTAGGACACCTGCTTAAAGAAGTTTGTGACAGTTAGCGTGGCTGGGCGGAAGCCAGAGAAACTGCAGGCGTCGTCCCCACTACTCGCCCGGTCCTGGGGCCCCCGACGGCGGCGGTCTGTCCAAGCTGACCGGCGCTCTAGAGGAGGGAGTGACAATGACAAAAGGGGGACCAAGATGAAACAAGGAGACTCAGGGGCGGCACAGTTCGGCCAGCAGAGGGCGCACCCCACTCGCTCCGTAGCCCCGCCCCAGGCCTGTCAGCACCACCCTTTAGCCCCGCCCCTATTCCCGCCCCAGGGCTGTTAGCCCCGCCTCCTCACCGCCCTCCGAGTCAGAGTCCCGGTCCAGCTGCCCAGCGCTGCTCACGATGTTGGCCAAGTGCACGGCCGTCCAGGCAAAGGGCATGCGGTAGCGGCCCAGGCGGGTGCAGAACTGCTCAGCCGCCAGGCGCAGCTTCTCTAGCTTCTCTTTGTTCTATGGGGAGACCCCCGTCCCCTGCCAGCTCAGCATCCTAGCCCTGCTGAGTCAGGAATCTGGCCTGCCCCTGGTTCAGCCCCCACACACTTACCTTGGCTGTGTCTACTTCTTTCATCACCATGTAAGGCTCACAGCACTCACTGATGTCCCCTTGCTGAAGCACCTTCTCCAACTGCGGGGCAGATGAATGAATCCAGTGAGGCGCCGCCCGAACGCTCTGTTCCCTCCTACTGACTCCCCTCCCCAGCCTCCAGGACCCCTCATGGGCCCTCAGACACTCCTATCATATGAAGGCTTTTGCTCTAACACCTCCCATGGCTCCCACTGTCCTTAGGATCAAGGGTTAGTGCTTGACCTGCCTGGTGGCTACTCCCTCCCATTCTTCAGATCCACTCCCAAACTCCAAGCCCACCTTTAGCTGGTGATATTTTCCCTACATTTACTTATTTATTTACATTTATGTATGTATGTATGTATGTATGTATTATAGAGACAGGGGTCTCGCTATGTTGCCCAGGCTGGTCTCAAACTCCTGGGCTCAAGTGATGCCCCCACCTCTGCCTCCCAAAGTGCTGGGATAACAGGCATGAGCCATCACGTTCCCGGCTTGCCATGCAAATTTTTTTTTTTTTGAGATAGAGTCTTGCTTTGTCGCCTAGGCTAGAGTGCAGTGGCGTGATGTCCGCTCACTGCAAGCTCCGCCCCCTCCGGGTTCATGGCATTCTCCTACCTCAACCTCCTGAGTAACTGGGACTACAGGCGCCCGCCACCACACCTGGCTAATTTTTTTGTATTTTTAGTAGAAACAGGGTTTCACCATGTTTGCCAGGATGGTCTCGATCTCCTGACCTCGTGATCCGCCCACCTTGGCCTCCCAAAGTGCTGGGATTACAGGCGTGAGCCACCGCGCCCGGCCTTTTTTTTTTTTTTTTTTTTTTTTAAAGACAGAGTTTCCCCTGTTGCCCAGGCTGAAGTGCATGGTGGGATCTCAGCTCACTGCAATCTCTGCCTCCTGAGTTCAAGCGATTCTCCTGCCTCAGCCTCCTAAGTAGCTGGGATTACAGGCATGACCCACCACACCTGGCTTTTTTTTTTTTTTTTTTTGAAATGGAGTCTCGCTCTATCACCCAGACTGGAATGCAATGGTGCAATCTCGGCTCACTGCAACCTCTGCCTCCCGGGTTCAAGCAATTCTCCTGCCTGAGCCTGAACAGTAGCTGGGATTACAGGAACCTGCTACTACGCCAGCTAATTTTTATATTTTTAGTAGAGAATGGGTTTCACCATGTTGGCCAGGTTGGTCTCGAACTCCTGGGCTAAAGCGATCCTCCGGTCTCAGCCTCTCAAAGTGCTAGGACTACAGTCATGAGTCACCGTGCCTGGCCTTCCCTACATTTTTCTTTGTTAGTGTAAACAGAGGCCACTCTGGACATGGCTCTGAGCCATGAGGCCTAGACTCCAATCCTGACCACTCAGGGGCTGTGAGACCCTGGGCAGTGGGACCCTAGCTACTCTGTGCCTCAGTTTCCCCAATGGGAGCCATAGCACCCCTCCACCTTGGGGCCTGTGGTGAGGACTGAAGGTGGGATCCCTGTGAAGCGTGACCGTAGCAGCACCTGCCTGTGGACACATCATTGCAACCTAATTGAAGATTTTGAGAAAAGCAACTTGTCCTCACTCCCAGAAACAGAAAATCTCACGAGGGTGCCAACTAGGTCTTTCATCTGTCCGTAAACTTCCCAACAGCATCTCACCTGCCTCCGAGGACCCCAGCCTGTCACATGTGCCCAGGGATGGTTTTTCTTCCCAGGCTGCCCACTTATGGTTCTCAGCTCAACTGTTGCCTCTCCCTGGAAGCCCTCGGTGATTTCTCCCCACCTGAGTTGGGTTAGGGACCTCCTCCTGGCCTGTGTGACCCCGGCAACAGCCCTGATTACCCTTCTTGGTGATGTATCTGTTTCATTCTGTGAAGGCAGGGACTGAACCAGTGACAGGCATTCGGTATTACCACCCCCTTGCCCAGCCCCAGCAGGCACCTTGATGACCAGGAAGATGTCAGGTGAGGGGTAGGTCACGGAGAAGATGGCAGAGCGGGCCAAGGTGGAGATGGCAGGGTGGGTGCCATGAGCCCGAAGCAGCCCCTTTATGGAGTCCGAGTTCAGGTCGAAGTAGAAGTTCTCCGAGATCTGGGGACACCAGAGGCAGCTGGGCCACTACCTCTGGGAAGCCCACAGCCCCCCAACAAGGAGGAGGAAGGGGAGGAAAGAGAAAAAAGGGGCTCCTACCTTCTTTTTCTCCCGCACGTCATACAGAGCCAAGATCCCAAAGATGGGCTCAATTTCAATCTCAAACCTACAAGTAAATGGGAGGGAGGGGGTTCTCCTTAATACTTCCCGCCATCCACACGCCCCACTCCCTCTTGGGGCCCAAGGTGGAGGGCATCTGACTCCCACTGGGCCACATGGAACCGCCGCTTAAGGGCTTGCAGAAAAGGTACATCTCATTTTGCAAAAGGGGAAACTGAGGCACTAAAGGTTTTTTTTTTTATTGTTTTTTTTGAGACAGAGTCTTGCTCTTTTGCCCAGGCTGGAGTGCAGTGGCGCGATCTTGGCTCACTGCAACCTCTGCCTCCTGGGTTTAAGCAATTCTCCTGCTTCAGCCTCCTGAGTAGCTGGGACTACAGGCACGTGCCACCACGCCTGGCTAATTTTCTGTTTGTTTTTTCTTTTTTGAGATGGAGTATCGCTGTCTCACCCAGACTGGAGTGCAGTGGTGCGATCTCAGCTCACTGCAAGCTCCGCCTCCCGGGTTCCCGCCATTCTCCTGCCTCAGCCTCCGAGTAGCTGGGACTACAGGTGCCCACCACTGCGCCCGGCTAATTTTTTGTGTTTTTAGTAGAGATGGGGCTTCACTGTGGTCTCGAACTCCTGACCTCGTGATCTGTCCACCTCGGCCTCCCAAAGTGCTGGGATTATAGGCATGAGCCACTGTGCCCGGCCAATTTTTTGTGTTTTTAGTAGAGACAGGGTTTCACCATGTTGGCCAGGCTGGTCTCGATCTCCTGATCTCGTGATCCGCCCATCTCGGCCTCCCAAAATGCTGGGATTACAGGCGTGAGCCACCGTGCCCGGCCGACACTGAAACTTTTTTTTCTCCCTTCCTACACCCTTAGTAAGTAACTCACACAGAGTTCCTCCTCCCTGCAACCACAGCCCTTTTTCATTTGGCATGGGGGCAGTTTTGGGCTCAACAATCCCCACATCTTGAAATTCTCAACTTCTGGGCTTCCCCGTCTCTCCTCTCTGGGGTGTCATCTGCCACCACTGTCACGCTGCATGGAGTTCCCATCTCGCTCACCTGAATGGCCACCATAAGTCCTTCCCTGTCTTACTCTACCTTGCTGGCCTCCACTCACCATGCACCTCCAAACTGAAACACTGAGCGCTCCCCGTTACATCCCTTCCATCCTCTCTATTCAGCCAGCTCCTCTTCCTCACTGAGTCTCCACGTACACGTCCCTCTGCAAGGGAAGCTGTCCCAGATACCCGCTCCTACCCCTCAAGCTGGGTCAGGAGCCTCCTCCAGGACTCTACACACTTTCAGTGTCACTTATCCTGGCTCTGTGTGGTCATTACATGGTTATATGTCCTGTATACAGTAGGGACTTCATAAATGTTTTTTTTTTGTTTGTTTTTTGAGGCTGGAGTGCAGTGGCACAATCTCAGCTCACTGCAACCTCCGCCCTCCGGGTCAAGTGATTCTCCTGCCTCAGCCTCCTGAGTAGCAGGGATTACAGGTGCCTGCCACCACGTCTGGCTAATTTTTTTTTTTTTTTAGTAGAGATGGTGTTTTGCCATGTTGGCTAGGCTGGTCTCAAACTCCTGGGCTCCGGTGATCCGCCTGCCTCGCTTCCCAAAGTATTAGGATTACAGGTGGGAGCCACCGCGCCTGGCCAGTAAGTGTTTGTTGAATGACTGGATGAGCCCACAGAGCCAGTTCCCAATCCTTGTGTTTAGGGCAGGAGGCCCACCCAGGCCTCAGGCCAGCATGGAGCCTCCCTTTCCTGCCCCGATCCAGGCAGGAACTCGGGGTGGGGAGAGGCAGGGCCAGGCTCAGGTCCAAGTCCACATCCTGTTCAACTCTGTTCCCACGCACTTCTGCTGCTCCCTGGGGGCTGGTGTGGAGGGGGCTGAGAGCCAGGCCCAGGGTCACTAGCACCCGCCCCAAAGCCTCCCAGCCAAACCCTGGATCCCAGCAGCAGGGCCGGCAAGCGCCAGACTGCAGCCTCACAAGTTGTATGGTCTTGGTACCATGATGTTACCACTCTGTGCCTCAGTTTCCCCACCTTTGCCCACTTCATGAGGTTGTGGTGAAGATTAGATGGGTTCATATACATGAAAGGCTGAGAACTGATCCTGGCATACAATTGGCACTTAAGAATTGGCGACTTGGGATAACGAAAAAGGAAGTCTTACTTCCCCCTGTAAAAGTCCACAGGTGGCCACATAGGTGACAGGGCTGCACACGGTAATGGCACTGCTCATGTAGTGTGTACCCCACCGGAACCCACACGGTCCTTTCACGCATCTAAGAAGAGGGATACATCGGTACACTCACTTGAGTGACAGACACTTGACCAAGATCCTCTGTCCAAAGTGCTCGCGGGGTGGCTCTGGGTGGCTACAGCGTTCCACGGCTTCGTCCTGCCAAGAGTCGGGAGCAGGAGCTGCGGGGGAGCAGCTGGGACATCCTCCAGGAAGGGTCTGGAATGCCCAGCTTCAGACCAGCTCTACCCCAGCCTGACTAACCGTCTTTCTGTCCCTGCCTCTGAGCCTTTACACATGCTGTTCCCGTGCCTGGAATGCCCGTCTTCTCCCGCTCCTCCTTGTCTGGCTAATGTCTGCTCACTGTTCATATATACTTCTGCTATATAGAGGTACATAGTAGGTGTCCATGTATAGAAGCTTTTTTTTTTTTTTAAATGGAGTCTCACTCTGTCGCCCATGCTGGAGTGCAGTGGTGTGATCTTGGCTCACTGCAACCTCTGCCTTCCAGGTTCATGTGATTCTCCTGCCTCAGCCTCTGGAGTAGCTGGGATTGCAGCTTAGCCAACCCTTCCTCCAGGAAGTCCTCCATGATCCCTGAGGGCTGGGCAGGAACCTCTTCAAGTGCCCAAAATGTCCTAGTGTAAGGAGCCATGGTGGCTGGGACACTGAGGACCGTGTGAGGGACAATTACCAGCACCTCATCATGGCACTACTCTGTCTGGGTTATAAGCTCCTAGTAGAGAGGTCTCTCCTCCACCAGTGAACTCTGAAGGCAGGGACTGGGTCTCTCTATCCATGGCTATATCCCCAATGCCAACAATACAGTGGGTACCCAAACATGTTAGTCAAATTATTATAGAGGTATACAATAGGTACCTACTAAAAGTTGGTTGGATGAACATAAGCACATACAGAAAGCATCCAATAAATGCTGATTGGCGAAATAGGGATATATACCCAATGAGGTACCCAATAAGTACTGATTGAATAAATATGGGTGTGTATAGTAAGCACTCAATAAATGGCTAAATACAAACACAGGAGTATACACTAGGTACCAAATAAGTGTTGGTTGGATAAAAATAGGCATATGTGGTAGGTGTTCAATAAATATTGGTTGATTAAATAGAGAACTATACAGTAGGCATTCATGTATTGAATAAATATAGGGATATACAGTTGGTACCCAATACATGCTTGTTGGATAATTTTTTTTTTTTTATTTTTTTTATTTTTTTGAGACGGAGTCTCGCTGTGTCGCCCAGGCTGGGGTGC
Organism: Macaca fascicularis; assembly: GCF_037993035.2. NCBI lineage: Eukaryota > Metazoa > Chordata > Mammalia > Primates > Cercopithecidae > Macaca > Macaca fascicularis. The sequence goes on from NC_088393.1 coordinate 11,818,407, forward strand.
AGTGGCGCGATCTCGGCTCACTGCAAGCTCCGCCTCCTGGGTTCACGCCATTCTCCTGCCTCAGCCTCCGAGTAGCTGGGACTACAGGCGCCCGCCACGCCCGGCTAGTTTTTTGTATTTTTAGTAGAAACGGGGTTTCACCATGTTAGCCAGGGATGGTCTCGATCTCCTGACCTCGTGATCCACCCGCCTCGGCCTCCCAAAGTGCTGGGATTACAGGCTTGAGCCACCGCGCCCGGCCTGGATAAATAATTTTTAAAAATTTATTTTCTGGCCGGGTGCGGTGGCTCATGCCTGTAATCCCAGCACTCTGGGAGGCTGAGGTGGGTGGATCACAAGGTCAGGAGTTTGAGACCAGCCTGGCCAACATGTTGAAACCCCATCTCTACTAAAAATACAAAAATTAGCCAGGCATGGTGGCGCATGCCTGTAGTCCCAGCTACTCAGGAGGCTGAAGCAGAAGAATCGCTTGAATCCAGGAGGTGGAGGTTGCAGTGAGCTGAGATCGTGCCACTGCACTCCAACTTGGGCGACAGAGCGAGACTCATCTCAAAAAAAAAAAATTTATTTTATATATGTTTTTACCTTTCCTATGGTGTTGATGGTTGGATAAATATAGGAGTATATAGTAGGTGTCCACATATAAAAGCTATTGAATAAACTTAGGAGATACAGTAGGTGCCCACTAAATGCTGGTTAGCTAACTATAAAAGTACACAGTAGGTGTCCATATACAGAAGCTATCTTTTTTTTTTTTTTTGAGTCTCGCCTCAGCCTCCCAAAGTGCTGGGATTACAGGTATGAGCCACCACGCCCAGCCAGAAGCTACTTTTTTTGTTTTTGTTTTGTTTTTTTTGAGACAGAGTTTTGCTCTGTTGTCCAGGCTGGAGTGCAGTGATGGTGATCTCAGCTCACTGCAGCCTTGGCCTCCCGGGTTCTGGCGATTCTCATGCCTCAGCCTCCTGAGTAGCTGGGATTACAGGCACCCGCCACCATGCCTGGCTAACTTTTGTATTTTTAGTAGAGATGGGGTTTCGCCATGTTGACTGGTCTTGAACTCCTGGCCTCAAGTGATCTGCCCACCTTGGCCTCCCAAAGTGCTGGGATTACAGGCCTGAGCCACCATGCCTGGCCTAGAAGCTATTGAATAAGCATAGGGTATACAGTAGGCACCCAATACATGCTGGTTGGATAAATATAGGGGTATATAGTAGGTGTCCACGTATAGAATCTATTTAATAAACATAGGATATACAGTAGGTGCCCAATAAACGCTGATTAGATTACTATAGGGGTATATAGTAGATGTCCATCTATAGAATCTATTGAATAAACATGAAGTATACAATAGGCACCCAGTAAAAGCTGGTTGGCTGATATCTGGGAAGGGGCACCTACCTCGTCAGGCGCTGGGTAGAGGGTAAGCAGGGCCGGGGGCCGGTGCTGCCGTCGAAGGCTTTCATTGCGCCGGTCCACATCTTCTGGGGCCGCCCGCTCTAGCAGCGAGGGCAGCAATGAGTCAGCTGCCAGGTTCCTCAGGTCGAAGATGCTAGAGGCACCACTGCTTCGAGGGGTGTCTTCCGGGGAGCCTGAGCCGCGCCGGGAGTCATTCTGCCAGTGGACAATGCGCAAGCACTGAGTGCCAGCTGTATACACCCTCACCACACTCTGGTGAGAGTGTCCTCAAACTCATTCTAGAGATGGGGAAATTGAGGGTCAGGGGCTGAGGGTCATCACTCTAAGGATCACGTGGGGGTTTTGCCTACCCTCTTTCCAGAAACTTCTGTCTGGAGAGCCTCCCAATTTTTACCATTGTTGGGGGAGGCTACTCTTTATCCCACATTTGGGGCTTCAGGTGATTCTTATCTGGCCAATCAGAACACATCCACCCACCCTAGGGACTGGCTCCAAGGGCCTGGGCTGGGCCAATGAGAGCCTTCCCTGGGACTTTGTTCACTGTTGCCAGGGAAGGAGAGAGTTCTTCCTGACCTTCCTGCACTGGATCAAATCTCAGCTCAGCTCTGTGACACTGAGTCTCTGACCCCCAACTCTAAGGGCCTCAGTTTCCCCATGTACATCTAAACATAATAACAAAATTAGCCGGCATGGTGGCCCATGCCTGTAATCCCAGCTACCCAGGAGGCTGAGGTGGGAGCATCGCTTGAACCCAGGAGGTGGAGGTTGCAGTGAGCTGAGATTGTGCCACTGTACTCCAGCCTGGGTGACAGAGTGAGACTCCATCTCAAAATAATTACTTACTTAAAATAATAATAATAATGAAAACAACAATAATCTTTGGAATAATTACGGCTGGTATACAGTAAGTGCCCAGTAAATGCTGACTGACAAAATACAGGCTCAAGGCCTCTAAGAACCTTGCTGTGCCTCAGTTTCCTCACCTGGGTGTAATGGCTGCCCTGACTCCTAGGATGAAAGGAGAGGACACATATAAAGCCTTTAGTATACCCTAAGCACTCAATAAATGTTTACAATTATGACCCCTAACTTTTTACTCATGGGGACTGATGCAATTCCTTTTGAGCTCAAGACTGTTTGGGTCATTTCCTGTCACATGTGACCAAAACCTGAGACTGGAGTCTCCACACATACCCCTTCAGTGACCCCAGCCAGGGAATTCCTCACCGAGTCCTCAGGGCCGGACCTCTCGTCTCCAGAAGCATCCTGCTCAAAGACCTGGCGGGGGAGGCCCTTCTGTCGCTCTCGCTGTGTCTCCGTGGTGACGGGGCTGTATGCTGCACTCAGGTACTGATACCTAGCAGGAAACGGGGCTGGGCAGGTAGGGAGGGCTGAGGGCCCCCAGGGGCTCCCCAGTGTGTTCCGACACAGCTACTCGGCCCCTACGAAGCCACCCTCCTCGTGCTCTACCTGACAAGTTTGCCTGCTCTTGCAGGGACAATGGGCAGATACACAGTAGGACCAGCTGCAGACATCAGCTCAGCCCTTTTGGGTTCCGAACCCCCTGAGCTGCCCCCAAGTCAGACTCACCTTCTGTGGACGATGACCCAGTCCTCGATATACATCTCCACTGCGGCCCTCACCTGAGCATCCAGTTTTCTGCAGTAAAAGAAGATCAGGGTAAACAGAGGCAGGGTCTCTGCGAATCCTTCTGCTAGCCTGTAAGGTTAGCACTGTCCTGCCTATTCCAGACAGGGGGAGACGGAGGCTCAGAGAAAAAGCATGGCTTGTCCAAGGTCACGGCCCAGCCAGGAGCTGAACTCGGGCGGTTGACGTGGATGGCAGAGACAGAGTGGAATCACAGGCCGAGAGGGTGTGGGGCTACCCACTCATCCTTGGGGATCCCGGGCTCTGTGGTCCGGCATTCCCGGGGCTGCAGCAGCAGCTCCAAGTCGTCAGCTGGGAATTCGACCAGGTCCCTGAGGGGCCCGGGCTCAGCGTCTGGTGGCCGACTCAGAAGTACATCCTCAAAGTCCAGGGGCTCGACAACTTCAGTCAGTGGGACCTGGATTGGAGCAAAGTGGCTGTGATCGCACTGCCCTGGAGGCTGAGAGTGGAGGCGTGAGGCAGGGGTGGGTGCGTGCTGGCTTCAAACTCAAATAGGAGGGCGGTGGGAGCCATGGAGGGTGTTGGAGCTACGGAGGAGCCATGGAGGAGGGTGACCTCAGACTCTCCACCCCCACCTCAGCTTTCCCTGCCCTGCCCCTCCCTCCAGGGGCTCCAGGAAGGAAATCACACCCCATGCCTGGAAGGGCAGAAACTAACAGTGGAAGGAAAGAAATGTTGACAGAGGCCAGGCAAGACACAATTCCTAAATCCCTCCCAACCCTCTGGGCAACATGGATGGCCCCACCCCTCTTAGGCGAAAGCCACTCCCGTCCCCAACTTCCCTCCTCCATCCCCATCTGGGTGGTCCAGGTGGCTGGAGGTGGGGGACATCAGCGGGGAGCCACTCCCCCTGGACCACCCACAGGGTGACAAGCAGCTGCAGGGAGAGTGGCCACAGGAATTGGTGACAGTACGAGGACCAGGGCAGGGACTCCCTCCCCTGACACTGCTGGGTCTCTCTTGGTTTCCCCATAGGACAGGCCACAGGAGGGAGGGGGTGGGATAGAACCTAGGCCAAGGAAGCCCCTACCTCTGTCTGAGAGAAGGCAGGGGGCTGGAGGTGGACCCCCCAACTACTTACTCCCAGGGAGCTACTGCAGCGCCTGCTGGAGCTGGGGGAGCCACTGCGTTCCCGGGACACCTGCTTCCGCACCTCTGCGGCCACCGTCCTGCAAAGACAGAGAGGGGGCCATTGGGGAAAACTCAGGCAGTGGGGCCGACAGATTCCTGCTAGGAGGAAAATTCAACTTGTGGAAAGGAATAAATAGGCCAAGGGCCAAGAGAACCAGGAGTGCTGAGGCTTTAAGAGCCCCCAGCTCCCAGTTTCCCCAACCTCTTCCCCATCAAGCACAGATCAGGAGACGGGAATGCTGCCACCAGTGGGGTTTAAAGCCATCACGGACTCCTTCCCCTCCCAGCTGGGCCTGTGGCCTTCCAGGTCTGGAGGGAGGCCCACAGGTCCCTGGCCTCTGTTCCCTCATCTGGGGGACCTCTGTCCACCCTGCTGTTCCCCAACACACCCAGCTCTGCCCCGGGACCCCATTCAGAACATACATCCCTTCCCATCCTTGCTTTGGGGCCTGGATAAGTCATTTCCACCTCTGAGCCTCAGTTTACCCATCTGTAGCTGATGCCCTGACTTCACAGGGTTACTGGGGAGGGCGGAGCCTGGGGCCTGGCCTGAAGTCACAGAGATCTTGAGATGAGGCCATTGTGTCAGAGGTCAACCTGGCCTGGGGGGCCCAGAACTGGGAGGCCTTTTAAGTAACCCCATGCAACCAAGGTGGGCCCTGGGGCCTTCCTGGGCCACCTGGATCTGAGCAGGCCTTCAAAATCAGGGAGGATGGCCGGGTGTGGTGGTTCACACCTGTAATCCCAGCACTTTGAGAGGCTGAGGCGGGCGGATCACCTCAGGCCAGAAGTTCAAGATGGGCCTGGCCAACAAGGGGAAACCCCATCTCTACTAAAAATACAAAAATTAGCTGGACGCCTGTAGTCCCAGCTAATACTCAGGAGGCTGAGGCAGGATAATCGCTTGAACCCAGGAGGTGCAGGTTGCAGTGAGCCGAGATTGCGTCACTGTACCCCAACCTGGGCGACAGAGCAAGACTTTGTCTCAAAAAAAAAAAAAAAAAATCAAGGAGGATGGGGGTAAAGGGGCAAGACTGGCAGTAGAGGGGACTCTGCAGGAATGCGGAGCAGAACCAATGGGCACAGGGATGGCTCAGGCCTCCAATTCCTCTGGCTGAGCTCAGGAGGGGACGAGAGAGAGCCACGCAGTTACCCGGGGGTAGAGGGTGCCCGGCAGGGGGCACAGCAGGTACAAAGGACCTGAGACTGGGTTTCATGCTTTGAGTGTGGAGACTCCCGCTCCGTGGGGTCTCTCAGGGAGAGAAGGCAGGAGCTAGGGCTGTGTGTCCCCCAAAGAGGGCCTTGCACGTACTAGGCACTCACTCCATTTTTTTTTTTTTTTTTTTGAGACGGAGTTTCGCTCGTTGCCCAGGCTGGAGTGCAATGGCACAATCTCAGCTCACTGCAACCTCCGCCTCCCGGGTTCAAGTGATTCTCCTGCCTCAGCCTCCTGAGTAGCTGGGATTACAAGCATGTGCCACCAGCCCGGCTAATTTTTTGTATTTTTAGCAGAGATGGGGTTTAACAATGTTGGCCAGGCTGGTCTCAAACTCCTGACCTCAGGTGATACAACTGCCTCAGCCTCCCAAAGTGCTGTGATTAGCGGCATAAGCCACCGCTGCCGACCTACTTTTTTTTTGAGACAGGGTGGCTCTGTTGCCCAGGCTAGAGTGTACTGGCACGATATCAGCTCACTTCAATCTCTGCCTCCCAGACTCAAGTGATCCTCCTCCCACCTCAGCCTCCCAAGTAGCTGTGATTACAGTGTATACCACCAAGCCTGTTTAATCTTTCTATTTTCAATAGAGACAGGGTCTTGCCATGTTGCGCAGGCTGGTCTCGAACTCCTGACCTCAAGTGATCCGCCTGCCTAGTACATTTTTTTGATAGAATGAGTGAGTCCCGCTGGGCGCAGTGGCTCGTGTCTGTAATCCCAGCACTTTGGGAGGCCGAGACAGGCAGATCACGAGGTCAGGAGATTGAGACCATCCTAACTAATACAGTGAAACCCCATCTCTACTAAAAATACAAAAAAATTAGTCGGGCGTGGTGGCAGGCGCCTGTAGTCCCACTACTTGGGAGGCTGAGGCAGGAGAATGGCGGGAACCCGGGAGGCGGAGTTTGCAGTGAGCAGAGATCACGCTACTGCACTCCAGCCTGGGCGACAGACTGAGACTCCATCTCAAAAAAAAAAAAAAAAATGAGTGAGTCCCTTCCAGTATTCTTCTACAACTTGCCCAAATCTGCTGAGTGAGGGAAAGCCCCAGGTCATCTGGCTGTGTGACTTTGGCCAGGTAGGATACCCTCTCTGGACCTCAGTCCCTCTTAAAATAGAGAAGCTGATTGCCTGGGTTTTCAGGTCTTACTCCCTTCTGCTTCCCAATTCCCTGTGTAATTGTAGATTTTTTTTTTTTTTTTTTTTTTTGAGACGGAGTCTCGCTCTGTTGCCCAGGCTGGAGTGCAGTGGCGCAATCTTGGCTTATTGCAAGCTCCACCTTCCCGGTTCATGCCATTCTCCTGCCTCAGCCTCCTGAGTAGCTGGGATTACAGGCGCCCACCACCAGGCCCAGCTAATTTTTTGTATTTTTAGTAGAGACAGGGTTTCACCATGTTAGCCAGGATGGTCTCGATCTCCTGACCTCATGATACGCCCATCTCGGCCTCCCAAATTGCTGGGATTACAGGCGTGAGTCACCACGCCTGGCCAGTAAATTTTCATAATAAAAAGTTGTGCTCAGCCAGGCACAGTGGCTCACACCGCTAATCCCAAGTTCTCTGGGAGGCTGAAGCAGAAGGATCACTTGAGGCCAGGAGTTCAAGACCAGCCTGGGCATGCCACTGGGTAAACTGGACCCTGAACAACATTAAAAGTAAATACACGTATCTCTCAGCCACTCATGGACCTAGTGCTCACCAAAGAGCTGGGTTATCAACAAGCCTCCCCAGGTGGGGACAAAGTTGTAGGGAGACCCCATTTCTACAAAAAATTTAAAAATTAGCTACTCAGGAGGCTGAGGCAGGAGGATAACTTGAGCATGGGAGGTAGAGGCTGTAGTGAGCTATGATTGTTGTGCCACTGGACTCCAGCCTGAATGACAGAGCAAGACCCTGTCTCAAAACAAAACAAAATAATTAACCCGGTGCGGTGGCTCACGCCTGTAATCCCAGCTCTTTGGGAGGCCGAGGTGGGTGGATCACTTGAGGTCAGGCATTTGAGACCAGCCTGGCCAACATGGTGATACCCCATCTCTACTAAAAATACAAAAGTTAGCTGGGTGTGGTGGCACGCACCTGTAATCCCAGCTACTTGGGTGGCTGAGGCATGAGAATCACTCGAATCCAGGAGGTGGAGGTTGCAGTGAGCCAAGATTGCACCACTACATTCCAGCCTGGGCGACGGAGTGAGGCTCTGCCCCAAAAAAGGAAAAAAAAAATCGTATGGGTCAGAACCAAAACTTGATCATGACCTTCATACAATGTGGAGGTCTCTAGTTGGAGATCCCGGTCACCCTCCTCCATCCCCATATTCGATCCATTTTCACTCTTAACGGTCTTGGATTCTTGCTTCTACTGACTGTGGGGTTGAGAAAGGCACTTGTAGGGCATTCAAAGGATGTGAAAAATTAGGGCTTTTGTCTTGAAATTCCCAAAGTCGGGCTGCTGCCTCCAGAACCCTGGGCACACAGGGGCTGGGGGATAATTTACAAAAGATGCTGAGACAGGGGACAAAGCTGTACCCTGGTCCCAGCTGTTCTGCAGCTGCTGCTCCAGCGGAGGGAGAGGGGAGGAAGGACGCCTGGGCCTCCAGCTTCATTTTCCCCTCGGCCTTGGAGAGAGGCCCCTGCAGTGGGAAAACGCCAGGCCTGCAACACCACGGCCGCAGAGCCAGCTGACTGCATCACAGGACTCTGCACGAAGCCGCTGAACATGGATGAGTGACCATCAGTCTCTCAGCCTCAGGGCTCTGGCCACTGCCCACCTTCTCGAGCTGTTCTGAGTGTAAGGCTTTGTACCCAGAAAGTGCTTAATTAGGGCTTGCTGCCACCAGGTTGTCTTCAAAGACAATCCTAGGCAGCTGGGATTTCCGACCCTGTTTTGTTTTTTGTTTTTATTTTTTTTTATTTATTTATTTGAGACAGAGTTTTGCTCTTATTGTCCAGGCTGAAGTGCAGTGGCGTGATCTCAGCTCGCTGCAACCTCCACCTCCTGGGTTCAAGCGATTCTCCTGCTTCAGCCTCCTGAGTAGCTGGGATTAGGGGCGCCCGCCACCACGTCTGGCTAATTTTTTGTATTTTTAGTAGAGATGGGGTTTCACCATCTTGGCCAGGCTGGTCTCGAACTCCTGACCTCTGGTGATCCACCCGCCTCAGCCTCCCAAACTCCTGGAATTACAGGCGTGAGCCACTGTGTCCAGCCTGTTTTTGGTTTTTGTGTGTGTGTGTGTGTTTTTGAGACAGGTCTTACTGTCACCCAGGCTGGAGTGCAGTGGTGCAATCACGGCTCACTGCAGCCTCGGCCTCCTGTGTTCAAGCAATCCTCCAGCCTCAGCCTCCCGAGTAGCTGGGACAACCGGTGCATACCACCATTCTTGGCTAATTAAATTTTTTTTTTTTTTGGTAGAAATGGGGGTCTCACTATGTTTACTAGGCTGGTCTCAAACTCCTGACTTCCCATGATCTTCCTGCCTCAGCCTCCCAAAGTGCTGGGATTACAGGTGTGAGCCACTGTGCCCGGCCTCTGACCTGTTTTTACACCAAGGTGAGACATAGATGACAACCATGAGAGTCAGGCATGTTGGCTCGCAACTGCAATCCCACTGCTTTGGGAGGCCAAGGTGGGAGGATCGCTTGAGCTCAGGAGTTTGAGGCTGCAGTGATTGCACCAGTGCACTCCAGCCTGGGCTACAGAGACACTGTCTCTTACAAAAAAAACAAGGCGGGCACCGTGGCTTATGCCTGTAATCCCAGCACTTTGGGAGGCCGAGGTGGGCAGATCATCTGAGGTCAGGAGTTTGAGACCAGCCTGGCCAACATGGTGAAACCCTGTCTCTACTAAAAATACAAAAATTAGCCAGGCATGGTGGCACATGCTGGTAATCCCAGCTACTCGAGAGGCTGAGGCAAGAGAATCACTTGAACCCAGGAGGTGGAGGTTGCAGTGAGCCAAGATTGCTCCACTGTACTCCAGCCTAGGCAACAGAATAAGACTCTGTCTCAAAAAAAAAAAAAAAAAAAAAATCCATCTATAAGCCAGGTGTGGTGGCTCATGTCTACATTCCCAGCATTTTGGGAGGCTGAGATGGGAGGATCACACAAGGCCAGGAGTTCAAGACCAGCTTGGGCAACATAGTGAGACCCCATTTCTAATAAACACAAACGTACACACACACACACACACACACACACACACACACACACACACACACAGAAAAAACCATCTGTGATTATTAAGCAAGGTTGAAAATATGCCAATCCAGCAATTCCACTCCAAGGTGTAGATACTCAGAAGGAAACACATGGCCAAGAATGTTGACATCTCTTTTTTTTTTTTTTTTTTTTTTTTTGAGACGGAGTCTCGCTGTGTCTCCCAGGCTGGAGTGCAGTGGCGTGATCTCGGCTCACTGCAAGCTCCGCCTCCCGGGTTCACGCCATTCTCCCGCCTTAGCCTCCCAAGTAGCTGAGACTACAGGCGCCCGCCACCACGCCCGGCTAGTTTTTTGTATTTTTAGTAGAGACGGGGTTTCACCATGTTAGCCAGGATAGAATGTTGACATCTCTGACCATGACAGCTCCAAAGTGAAACTCACATGTTCACTGACCAAAGATGGGGAAATAAATGCCCGAGGCAGGGGAGTACTACCCAGCAACGAAAAAGGATTGCAGGCAATGGCCCAGCTGAGCCTTCCTGACATGATGCTGAGTGAGCAAAGTTGGGCACGTGGATGCAACATCCCATGATTTAGTTTATATGACAACCTAAAACAGGCCAGATCAGGTAGGGCTGCTGCAATGGGGGAGGGAGCCAGGAAGGTGGAGATGGTCCCCATAGGAAATTGACCAAGTGGCCGTTTCCCTGCCCTTTGCTTTCTAATTATTCTTTGAAATTTTCACTTTTCGGCCGGGCGCGGTGGCTCAAGCCTGTAATCCCAGCACTTTGGGAGGCCGAGGCGGGTGGATCACGAGGTCAGGAGATCGAGACTATCCTGGCTAACATGGTGAAACCCCGTCTCTACTAAAAATACAAAAAACTAGCCGGGCGTGGTGGCGGGCGCCTGTAGTCTCAGCTACTTGGGAGGCTGAGGCGGGAGAATGGCGTGAACCCGGGAGGCGGAGCTTGCAGTGAGCCGAGATCACGCCACTGCACTCCAGCCTGGGAGACACAGCAAGACTCCGTCTCAAAAAAAAAAAAAAAAAAAAGAAATTTCCACTTTTCTTTCTCTCTCCCTCTCTTTTTATTTTTATTTTTTTCTTTTCTTGAGATGGAGTCTCTGTCGTCCAGGCTGGAGCGCAGTGGCGCGATCTCAGCTCACTGCAACCTCCACGTCCCGGATTCAAGCGATTCTCCTGCCTCAGCCTCCCAAGTAGCTGGGATTACAGGCACCCACCACCACGCCCAGCTATTTTGGACACACAGACCAAATTTTGGACATACAGACCAAAATGCAAAGAAACAGACAGCAGGCTGAGCACAATGGCTCATGCCTGTAATCCCAGCATTTGGGAGGCTGAGGCAGGAGGATCACTTGAGCCCAGGAGTTTGAGGCCAGCCTGGGCAAGATAGTGAGATCCCATTTCTACAAAAGGTTAAAAAGTTAGCCAAGTGTTGCAGCATACACCTGTAGTCCCAGTTACTTGGGAGGCTGAGGCAGGAGGATCACTTGAGCCTGGGAGGTTGAGGTTGCAGTGAGCCAAGGTATCACCACTGCCCTCCAGCCTGGGTGACAGCCTGTATTAAAAAAAAAAAAAAAAAAAACAGCCTGGGCGCAGTGGCTCACATCTGTAATCCCAGCACTTTGGGAGGTAGGCAGATCACCTGAGGTCAGGAGTTTGTGACCAGCCTGGTCAACATGGTGAAACAACCTCTCTACTAAAAATTCAAAAATTAGCCGGGTGTGGTGGCAGGCACCTGTAATCCTAGCTACTTACGAAGCTGAGACACAAGAATTGCTTGAACCCGGGAGGCAGAGTTTGCAGTGAGCTGAGATTGTGCCATTGCACTCCAGCCTGGGTGACAGAGCAAGACTGTCTCAAAAAAAAAAAAAAAAAAAAAGAAAAGGAAAAGAAAAAGAAAAATAAACAGACAGCCATAGTATTTGCATCCTCAGAGATGCCAAAGGTCTAAGACAGAATGCCAATTTACAGATAAAGATAATGATAGAACATAAAAATTGCCCAGCCATTATGCCCCAGCCACCAGGTCTCTTCCCTCCTCTGCTGAGAACTCCCCATGGCTCCCACCTCACTTGGGGTCAAAAGTCAAAGTCCCCTGCACAGCCCACAAGACCCTGTACATTCTACTACTACTGTCCCCCTCCAGCTCTCTGTTCCTGCCTCAGGGCCTTTGCACAAACCCTTCCCACTCTTCCCCCACAAACAGGTGTCGATCCCTCCCTCATCTCCTTGAGGTTTTTACTCAAAGGCACCTGCTCATCCAGGCCTTCCTGACCCACCTCCTGCATCTCAAGCAGCCCCCACCCTCCCATCCCCCTTCCCTGTCTTCTTGTCCCCACAGCACTTGTCACTGACAGGTAATCTACTTGATCAGGCTTCTGGTCTTTCTCTGCTACTATATCCCAAGAGGGGGATCTTTTCTCTCCAGGAGACCAGCGCCCAACCCACAGGGCAGCTTTTTCACCTGGGGGCAGACAGGACAGGTCCCCCGGGGAGAGGATACCTTAGTTTCTGAACGCACCCTTGTCGCAAAGACCCGCCCCCGCCAACTGGGGGCGAGGCTTTTCAGCCCCAAAGAGTCTGATATCCCCCTCCCAGGCTGTGACTCTCACAATCCCCAGTGGCCACGGAAATGAATCTCCCAGCGCCTGGGGCCTGTCCCCTCCCCTGTCTGCCCACCAGCTGGTTCTGTCCCCAGCCCCCACTCCCTCCATTCAATCACCCATCCATCCCCAGTGCGGTCCAGCCCGTGCTGGGAGAGCCTGAAGCAGAAGGTGGGGGAGCGCCCACAGCTGTCCCCTTTCTCCCCCCGACAGCTGAGCACCGGACCCTGGAGGGGGAAGGGCACAGGAAACTCCTCAAGGGGTTTCAAACGCCACCAAGGAGCCCATCTCTGTCCCCAAATCTCTGAGCCTGGAGCCCCAAACCAGGCACTGAGGAGGGAACAGAAAGTCCGGCCCACCCCGATCTCCGAGGGCGCGGGGACAGTGAGGGGCCAAGAGAGGCGGACGGGGCGCGCAGGGAGTTCAGGGGGCGCCCGGCATCCGCAACCCCGCGCCACCTCCTCCGCGAAGCCCTCCGGACACACCCCCGCGCGTCACGGAGGCAGAACTGCAGCCGCCATCGCGCTCCCAGCCCCGACGCGACTCCTATCTGGGACCCCCGCCGGGACCCCCGCGGGCCTCCCCGCCTTCTCCCGCTCCCAGCCCCTGCCGGAGGAAGGTGGCGGGACGCGGGCCGAGGCGGAAAGGGGTTTAATTGGGGGCGCCCCGGCGGGGAGGGTCACACCGCCCCGGGGCGGGGCCGGGCCACGTGGGGGAGGAGGGAGGGGGCCCCGCGGCCACGCTACCTGTTGATCTTGTGCGCGAAGGCGCGGCGCTCGGCGGCCGCCATGGTCCCCGCGTCCCGCCGCCGCCGCCGCCCCGCGTCCCGGCCCCGCCGCCGCCGCTGCCGCCTGCCGGTTCTGGGCAGCCGGGGCGGGGCGGGGCCGGCGCGGGGGCGGGGCCCTTCCGGGTGGCCCGGGCCGCTCCGTGCTGCCCCTGCCGGCCGGAGGGGTCGCCTGGAGTCCTGGGGGCTGGGGAAACTGAGGCTGGGGACGGAGAGGAGGCCCCGAGATCCAGGCTGGGTGGGCCCCAGACTCCCGGGCTCGGGGGACGCTCTTTCTACCCTAGGAGAAGGGCTGGGGAAACTGAGGCTGAGGAGGGAAGTTAGGGAAAGGAGGCGCTGGGACCCAGACTGGGGGTGCCCCAGACTGCCCGGCTGGCGGGGCGCTCTTTCCACCCTGGGTGCTGGGTTGGAGAAACTGAGCCTGAGGCGGGAGGGAGGGAAGGGAGGCGCCGAGACCCAGGCTAGGTGGACCCCAGGCTCCCGGGGTTTAGTGAGGGGAATCTTCCCACCCCAGAAGCAGGGCTGGGGAAACAGGCTAAGGAGGGAGGAAGGGAGGGGAGGCGCTGGGACCCAGGCTGGGTAGGCCCCAGATTTCCGGGGTTTGTGGGGGGCGCTCTTTCTGCCCTCTGACTCCTGGCGGGAAAACAATAACGATGTTCACTTACCTAATAATCATGCCTGTAAGTATAATCGTGGCCGTGCATGATGGCTAACGCCTGTAATCCCAACACTTTGGAAGGCCAAGGCAGGAGGATTTTTTGAGCCCAGGAGTTGGAGACCACCCTGGGCAACATAATGAGACCCCATGTCCACAAAAAATACAAAAATTAACCAGGCATGGTGGTGTGTGTCCGTAATCCCGGCTACTCAGGAGGCCGAGGGAGGAGGATCGCTTGAGCCTGGGAGGTCAAGGCTGCAGTGAGCTGTGATTGTGCCACTGCAATCCAGCCTGGGTGACAGAGCAAGACCCTGTCTCAAAAAGTCTAATTGCTAAGATGTCATTGAGCCTGGCTCTGCAGTTCACACATGCGGAAGAAATGATTGCTTTCCTCCATTTTGCAGATGAGTAAACTGAGGCACAGAAGTGTTCAGGTGCTTGCTCGGGGTGACTCACAGGGGTCTCTGGCGCCTGCATTGTCCGTGCTCCCAGTCTAGAGCATGGGAGGCAGAGGAACCTGGCTAGGCACTGGGGTGCCAGGAGATGTGCCCCGGGTCCAGGCGGTGGGACGTGAGTGAGCCAGTTTGGGAGTCTAGACTTGCCGGGGCACCTCCACCAAGAGGAAGACGTGGGGATGTCTTGGTTAATCTATGGTCTCAAATCTCTCCCCACTGGTCTCTCTCCCAGCACCGCTGCAACATTTTTAGGGAATTCTCCAGCCCACACACCCCTTTGGAGGAGCTCACCCCTTTCTCACCTGCATGCCGCTGCACCGGCAGGTCCTTCCTCCTGGACAGTCCTTCTTTCCCTGGTCAGCAAATGGCCCAGGGAGAATTTGAGGTTGAATCATACAAGGCTGTGACTCTGCCTCAGGGCCTTTGCATGTGCTGTTCTCATTCCCAACTGTGGGTTGCTGGCATTTTGTTCTCTATTTTTATTTATTTATTTATTTATTTATTTATTTATTTGAGATGGAGTTTCGCTCTTGTTGCCCAGGCTGGAGTGCAATGGTGCCATCTCGACTCACTGCAACCTCTGCCTCTCAGGTTCAAGTGATTCTCCTGCCTCAGCCTCCTGAGTAGCTGGCATTACAGGCACCCACCATCATACCCGGCTAATTTTTTTTATTTTTAGTAGAGATGGGGTTTTATCATGTTGGCCAGGCTGGTCTGGAACTCCTCACCTCAGGTGATCCACCTGCCTCGGCTTCCCAAAGTGCTGGGATTACAGGCATGAGCCACCGCGCCCACCCCGAGTCACCATGCACCCCCGAGACACGGTTTCTTGCCTTGCTGCCCAGTGAATCCATGTCAGACCTTGAACCCACAGGAAGGAGGGCTGGATTGTAGGGGAACCCCCAAAGCCTGCCACTCAGACCCAGGATAGCATCCTGCTAGTCAGGCTGCAGTAGGGTTGCCCACAGCCTGGCATGTCACATGTGCACATAGCCCACGTGCCTGCCTGCAGTGGTCCAGCCACTTTGGCCAGGTGGAGCTCCGCCCATCACTCCCCGATGTGCCCTACCCAGTGTCCCCGCCTTGCCTCTCAGGCTGCTGGGAGCTAGGCTGGGCAGGAAACATGCAGATAAGCAAAGATTTGCACATTTCTCAGCCTAGTTCCAGTCCAGCCCCCTTTATATCCGGTCTCCCAGCTTCCTTTCTCATCCTCCCGCCAGCTTGTTCCTGCATCAGTGGCCAGGAAGAGCCTGCGAACACCTGCATCACATCAGGTCCTTCCTCTGTTCAGAACCTTCCATGGCTCCCACCTCACTCAGGGTAAAAGCCAAAGTCCTCCCACAACTTGGCTTTGTGGGGGCAGTGCCTCGTTGTAATCCCAGCACTTTGGGAGGCCGAGGTGGGTGGATCACTTGAGGTCAGGAGTTCGAGACCAGCCTGGCCAACATGGTGAAACTCCGTCTCTACTAAAAATACAAAAAATAGCCGGGCGTAGTGGTGGGAGCCTGTAATTCCAGCTACTGGGGAGACTGAGGCATGAGGATCGTTTGAACCCAGGAGGCGGAGGTTGCAGTGAGCTGAGATTGTGCCACTGCACTCCAGCCTGGGTGAAAGAGTGAGACTCTGTCTCAGAACAACAACAACAACAAAAACAACCAACAAACAAAACCAAAGTCCTCCCACAACCCACAAGCCCCAGCATGATCAGCCCTGTCACCTCCCTGGCTTGCCTCCTCCTTTTCTTTCCCTCATTCACTCCACTCCAGCCGCACCTGCCTCCTGGATGCTCCTCTAAACACCAGGACACAGCTCCACCCAAGGACCTTTGGATGTCCTGTTCCCTTTCCCATATATGGGTGCTGCCATTAGCCTCCTTTTACAGATAAAGAACACCCAGAGAGGGGATCTGAGGAACACCCGGAGGGGAGACTCGCCCTAACGTAGCCTAGTGAATCAGTATCAGATCCAAGATTTGGATACAGGGAGCCTGACCCCAAAGCAGTTGTCTCTAAAGTCTCACTGGGTCTCCATCGGACCTGGCTGTGTGGCCCAGGATAAATTGCTCAACTACTCTGAGCCCCAGTTTCCTTGTTTGCTCCCTGAGAAGTTCATGATCGGTCACAGCTGGAGACTCAGAAATCAGGAGGTAGGTTGAGCCCTGGAGCAGCAAACTTCAGGGCTTTGACGGGGCCCATTCGCTGTTGAAGCCCAAGGGGGCTTTGAGCTCAGTGACTCCACGTCCTGCCTTGGTGGAAACGCTGCTTCAGAGATCGCTCCGATCAAAGGCCCTACCCCAGATGCCTCAAGCCCAGTACCCGCCCCAGTGCCTGCCAGACCTGACTGGTGAGGCTATTTCTCTCCAGGGCACCGCCAGCCCTGACTCAGCTGGGTGTGGCTGGAGTGCCCCTGACAGCTAATCAAACAGAGGCTGAGCGTGGTGGCGGGGACTTTGGCCTCCTCTGCTCTGCTGCGCAGAGAACACGTTGTGGATGTGAGGCTGGAGCTGGTGGACCAGGGAGGAGGGGCTGTACTGGTCCAGGTCGGGGATGATAGGCCTGGATGAGTGAGGATACAGGGGAGGTGAGAAGTCGGTGAGCTGTGGGCAGATGGACTCACTGGCGGATGGACAGTGAGTCCATGTGCATGTTACGGTAAGAGAGGAGCCAAAAACCATCTCCTTCACCCACGCTGCCGCCTAATGCTGCTCCTTCCACCTGGAATGCTGTTCCACCCACTCCTTGTCTGCCTGCACCCTTCTTTATCCCTTAAATGTCAGCTTGAGGCCGGGCGTGGTGGCTCATGCCTGTAATCCCAGCACTTTGGGAGGCCGAGGCGGGCGGATCATGAGATCAGGAGATCGAGACCATCCTGGCTAACACGGTGAAACCCCGTCTCTACTAAAACTACAAACAAAATTAGCCAGGCGAGGTGGCGGGCACCTGTAGTCCCAGCTACTTGGGAGGCTGAGGCAGGAGAATGGCGTGAACCCGGGAGGCGGAGCTTGCAGTGAGCTGAGATCACGCCACTGCACTCCAGCCCGGGCGACAGAGCAAGACTCCATCTCAAAACAAACAAACAAAAAAAATCTCAGCTTGGACATCCCTGCCTTTGCCCACTGCCTCCGCCATGGCGGCCCCAGTCATGTCCCAGTTGCTGAGTTACGTGTTTCTGTGGGGTTCCCAGCACCTGACATTTAGTAGGAGCTCCATAAATATCAACTTTTTGGTTTTGCTCTTTTTTTTTTTTTTTTTTTTTGAGACAGGGTCTCTCTCTGTCATCCAGGCTGGAGGGCAGTGGCTCCAACACAGCTCACTGCAGTCTCCTCCTCCCAGGCTCAAGCAGCCCTCCTACCTCAGTTCCCAGAGTAGCTGGGACTATAGGCATGTGCCACTGTGGCCAGCTGATGTTTTTGATTTTTCTTTGTAGAGACAGGAGTCTCACTATGCTGCCCAGGTTGGTCTCAAACTCCTGGCCTCAAGCGATGCTGCCAGTTTGGCCTTCCACAGTGCTGGAATTAATGATGTGCCTTCTTCTGTTTTCCTGATCCGCTGCTGAGCGCTTGTCCCAGACCTCGCTACTGGAATCACTGTAGCATCATAATGTGCTTCTGTATCTTTCTGTGCTGGGTGCAGCTGCCTCCAGACCTTTGCACAGGCCATCCCCTCTGCCCAGGCTGATGGTTTCCCCCACTCCTTACCTGAACAAACTTTTTTTTTGAGACGGAGTTTTGCTCCTGTTGCCCAGGCTGGAGTATAACGGTGCAATCTCGGCTTACCGCAACCTCCGCCTCCCAGGTTCAAGCAATTCTCCTGCCTCAGCCTCCCAAGTAGCTGGGATTACAGGCATGCGCCATCATGCCCGGCTAATTTTGTACTTTAGTACAGATGGGGTTTCTCCATGTTGGTCAGGCTGGTCTCGAGCTCCTGACCTCAGGTAATCTGCCCACCTCGGCCTCCCAAAGTGCTGGGATTACAGGCGTGAGCCACCACGCCTGGCCACCTGAACAAACTTCTATTCATTCTTCAGGTCTGATGTCTCTTGGAAGCCTTCCGTGACCATCTCCCTCCCCTCTGGAAGCTGGGTCAGGGGTTCCTCTGGGCTCCCATCCCCTCCAGCCTCTGGGTCTCCCCATTGCAGTCCTGATCACCCTCAGAATAACTGTCTGGTTCTGTGGTGTCTGCTCCTCCCGTTCCAATGTCACCTCCGTGAGGACAGAGATTTTTCTTTGCCTTTTTTCCTTCTTTCTGCAACAGGGTCTTTCTCTGTCACCCAGGCTGGAGTGCAGTGATGCAATCATAGCTCACTGCAACCTTGATCTCCTGGGCTCAGGCAATCCTTCTGCCTCAGCCTCCTGAGTTGCTGGGACCACAGGTGAATGCCACCATGCCCAGCTAGTTTTTAAATTGTTTGTAGAGATGGGGTCTCACAATGTTGCCCAGGTTTTTTGTTTTGTTTTTTGTTGTTTTTTTTTTTTTTTTGAGACAGGGTCTTGCTCTGTCACCCAGGCTGGAGTGCCATGACATGATCATAGCTTACTGCAGCCTCCAACTCCTGGACTTAAGCGATCCTCCCACCTCAGCCTCCCAAAGTGCTGGGATTGCAGGCATGAGCCACCACCGTGCCTGGCCTCTCTGCCTTATTCACTGCTGTATTCCCAACACCCGGGACACGGCTGTGCATACTATAGGTGCTCAATAAGAGAATGAGTGAGCCAGAGTAGTACAGGACCTCACTGGCCAGAGGACCTCAGTGCTTCTCTGTCCCCTGGTGTCCAGCATTGATACCATCAGTGTGGCAGGAGCAACCAGTCCCACAGCAGGGAGATAGGTTCCTTGTGGAGAGGGAGTCTGCCTGGGCCTCCCAAACTGAGAGGTGTTGGGAGTGACAGAGAAGAGGGAGGTTGAATGAGGCTGCCCACTGGCCCCTGGTGCCTGTGGTGGGAATGGTGGGCCCAGCCAGCCCAGGACACTTGCCCCATCCTGCCCATAGGCAGAGGACCCTGCTGCTCTGTGGAGAATTGAGGAACGAGAGCATACAAGGGCACATCCATGCAATAGGCATCCATGGAGCATCTACCATCTGCAGGCACCGACTTACTCCGGGAGGTGGAATCATCATCCCGGCTCACCACCCTACAGGTGCAGGAAACTGAGGCTGAGAGAGGAGCAGCCACCAGCCTCAAATCATACAACACTGGTGTGCCAGGCACGGTGGCTCCCGCCTGTAATCCCAGCACTCTGGGAGGCCGAGGTGGGTGGATCACTTGAGGTCAGGAGTTCAAAACCAACCTGGCCAACGTGTTGAAACCCCTTCTCTACTAAAAGTACAAAATTAGCCAGGTGTGGTGGTGCGCGCCTATAGTCCCAGCTACTCGGGAGGCTGAGGCAGGAGAATCGCTTGAACCTGGGAGGCAGAGGCTGCAGTGAGCTCAGACAGTGCCACTGCCCTCCCTTCAGCCTGAGTGACAGAGCGAGATTCCATCTCAAAAAAAAAAAAAAAAAAAAAAAATCACATAATGCTGGAGTCAAAGGACTCAAACCCACATCTGTCATCTTCAGGAAAATCTCTCCTGTGGTTTTTCAGATGCATTTCGGCAATTGGTGAATTACTTGAGTGGATGAATGGGTGTCTTGCAGTCAGTGGTGAGCTCAGAGTAGGAACAGTCATGAACAGGATCTGGAGTCCCGAGAGACGTGGATTCGAGTTCTGGCTTGGCCACGTAGCTGGACTGCGTGACCTGGACCTCTCTGGGCCTCAGTTTCCTCATCTGCAAAGTGGGCACAGCAACCCCAGTGCTCCACCAAGAGGGCCGTGATGGAGCCATCGAGGTGGCGTCAGGAGAGCACAAGACCGAGGGAGACGCTGACGTGTTGGATTGTTTTTTTCTGCTGTTTCCAGAGCCGGGGAAGGAAGCCGGAAGCCAACCCAGGGTGTCCAGGCCTGCCTTTGGGAGTTTAAATTACAAAGACAAAAGCTGGGCCTGACAGGTCAGAGGGGCAGGACATAGGCTTCCTGTTTTTCTTTGAACAGATGGCCCAGCCACCAGATGCTTGTCTTTCCAGACACGTGTGCATTGTCCAAGGAACTCGCTTCTTTTTAAAATACTTTATTTTTAGAGACGGCATCTCACTATGTTGCCCAGCCTGCTCTCAGGCTCCTGGCCTCAAGCGATTCTCCCGCCTCAGCTTCCCAAAGCGTTGGGATTACAGGCGTGAGCCGCTACACCTGGCTGAGGCCACTTTTGTGTAAAATATTTGGAAAAATGTATATATCTGTATTTCCTTGATTTTTCCAAACACTCTCTTCAAAGACTACAAAGAAACTGGTGGGACTGGAGGATGAGCAGGAGGAATGCTTTGCATTTTAACTGACAAATGTATTGCTAGAGTAGTGTAAATGACAGAAATGACAGAAGAGGGAAACCCCTCCAGCAGTTTCCCCTATTAACAACTTGCAATCTGCTGAACATGTTACAATTGATGACCCAATCTTGATACATCATTATTCATGTAGTTTACATTCCCATACACGGTTCCTGTTGTACATCCTACTGGTTTTTGGTAAGTGCATATGCCTTTTCTTTTTTTTGAGACGGAGTTTCGCTGTGTCACCAGGCTGGAGGGCAATGGCGTGATCTCAGCTCACCGTAACCTCTGCCTCCCGGGTTCAAACGATTCTCCTGCCTCAGCCTCCCAAGTAGCTGGGATTACAGGCACCTGCCACCACGTCCGGCTAATTTTTGTTTGTTTGTTTTGTTTTTGCGACGGACTCTCGCTTTGTCACCCAGACTGGAGTGCAATGGCAGGACTCGGCTCACTACAACCTCTGCCTCCCAGGTTCAAGCGATTCTCATGCCTCAGCCTCCCTAGTAGCTGGGAATACAGGTGCACACCACCACAGCCGGCTAAGTTTTTGCATTTTTAGTAGAGACACGGTTTCACCATGTTGGCCAGACTGGTCTCGAACTACTGACCTCAGGTGATCCGCCCACCTCAGCCTCTCAGAGTGCTGGGATTACAGGTGTAAGCCATCACGCCCAGCCAAATTTTGTAGTTTTAGTAGAGACAGGGTTTTGCCATATTGACCAGGCTAGTCTCAAACTCCAGACCTCAAGTGATCTGCCCGCCTTGGCCTCCCAAAGTGCTGAGATTACAGACATGATCCACTGTTCCCGGCTATTTTTTTTTTTTCAAGATAGAGTCTTGCTCTGTCACCCAGGCTGGAGTGTGGTGGCGCCATCTCGGATCACTGCAACCTCTGTGTTCCAGGTTCAAGTTGTTCTCCTGCCTCAGCCTCCTGAGTAGCTGGGACTACAGGCATATGCCACCACGCCCAGCTAATTTTTGTATTTTTTTGTAGAGACGAGATTTTGCCATGTTGGCCAGGCTGGTCTCAAATTCCTGACCTCAGGTAATCTGCCTGCCTCTGCCTCCCAAAGTGCTGGGATTACAGGCATGAGCCACTGCGCCCGGCCAAGGTGCATATGTCTTATATGTGGCATTATAGTATCATACAGTATCATATTCACAATGCACAGTGAATTCATTGTGCTAAAAATCTGCCTATTCATCCCTCCCTTCCCATGGGCCCTGGGCAATCCTGACCTTTTTTTTTTTTTTTACTTTGAGACAGAGTCTTGCTCTGTCGCCCAGGCTGGAGTGCAGTGGTGTGATCTCGGCTCACCGTAATCTCCGCCTTCTGGTTCAAGCGATTCTCCTGCCTCAGCCTCCTAAGTAGCTGGGATTACAGGCGCACACCACCATGCCTGGCTAATTTTTTTTTGTATTTTTATTAGAGATGGGGTTTTGCCATGTTGGTCAGGCTGGTCTCGAACTCCTGACCTCAGATGATCCGCCCTCCTCGGCCTCCCAAAGTGCTGGGATTACAGGCATGAGCCACCACGCCAGGCCCCCCTTTTTTTCTTTTTCTTTTCTTTTTTTTTTTTTTTTTTTTTTGAGACGGAGTCTCGCTCTGCTGCCCAGGCTGGAGTGCAGTGGCTGGATCTCAGCTCACTGCAAGCTCCGCCTCCCGGGTTCACGCCATTCTCCTGCCTCAGCCTCCCGAGTAGCTGGGACTACAGGCGCCCGCCACCGCGCCCGGCTAGTTTTTTGTATTTTTTAGTAGAGACGGGGTTTCACCGTGTTAGCCAGGATGGTCTCGATCTCCTGACCTCGTGATCCACCCGTTTCGGCCTCCCGAAGTGCTGGGATTACAGGCTTGAGCCACCGCGCCCGGCCCTATTTTTCAGATAAGGTCTCGCTCTGTTGTCCAGGCTGGAGTGCAGAGTGGTACGATCATAAGCTCACTGCAGCCTCCATCTCCTGGGCTCAAGTGATCCTCCCTCCTCAGCCTCCCAAGTAGCTGGGACTACAGGTGTGTGCCACCACACCCAGCTAATTTTTTTTTTTTTGACGTGGAGTTTTGCTCTTGTTGCCCAGGCTGGAGTGCAGTGGCGCGATCTCGGCTCACTGCAAACTCCACCTTCTGGGTTCAAGCGATTCTCCTTCCTCAGCCTCCCGAGTAGCTGGGATTACAGCTGCCTGCCACCACACCTGGCTAATTTTGTATTTTTAGTGGAGATGGGGTTTTACCATGTTGGCCAGGCTGGTCTCAAACTCCTGACCTCAAGTGATCCACCTGCCTCGGCCTCCCAAAGTGCTGGGCTTTACAGGCATGAGCCACTACGCTGGGCCACACCCAGTTAATTTTTAAAATTTGTGATAGAGATAAGGTCTTGCTATGTTACCCAGGCTGGTCTCCAACTCCTGAGGTCAAGTAACCCTCTCACCTTGGCCTCCCAAAGGGCTGGGATTACAGGCATGAGTCACTTTCCCCAGCCCCTCTTCCCCCTTAATAACCTCCATCCAGGTTGGGCGTGATGGTTCACGCCTGCAATCCCAGCACTTTGGGAGGCCAAGGCGGATGCATCACCTGAGATCGCAAGTTCAAGACCAGCCTGACCAACATGGAGAAACCCCATCTCTAGTGAAAATACAAAATTAGCCGGGTGTGGTGGTGCATGCCTGTAATGCCTGCTACTCATGAGGCTAAGGCAGAAGAATCGCTTGAACCCAGGAGGCGGAGCTTACAGTGAGCCAAGATCATGCCACTGCACTCTAGCCTGAGCGACAGAGCAAGACTCTGTCTCAAAATAAATAAATAAATAAAATAACCTTCATCCTTTGGTGGCCCCTTTACTTGCCTTATTTCACTCAATCATCAGGACATCTTGTCTCTGTGAGATGTGGCCTCCAAGGCCCAATCATCACATAAAAAACCTTGGACCTCACAGGACTTGGGCTTCCCAGCTGGCAAGTGACAGAGTTAAGATTTGAACACAGAGCCAGCTTTTGCGCCGAGACTCTATTTCCTTCTTCTTCTTTTTTTTTTTTTTTTGAGACGGAGTCTCGGCGGGAGTGCAGTGGCCGGATCTCAGCTCACTGCAAGCTCCGCCTCCCGGGTTCACGCCATTCTCCTGCCTCAGCCTCCCGAGTAGCTGGGACTACAGGCGCCCGCCACCTCGCCCAGCTAGTTTTTTGTATTTTTTTAGTAGAGATGGGGTTTCACCGTGTTAGCCAGGATAGTCTCGATCTCCTGACCTCATGATCCGCCCGTCTCGGCCTCCCAAAGTGCTGGGATTACAGGCTTGAGCCACCGCGCCCAGCCTTCCTTCTTCTTATTTATTTATTTTTTTGATATGGAGCCTTGCTCTGTTGGCCAGGCTGGAGTGCAGTGGTACGATCTCAGTTCACTGCAACCTCTGCATCCTGGGCTCAGGCCATCCTCCTACCTCAACCTCCCGAGTAGTTGGGACTATAGGCGTGTGCCATCACACCCAGCTACCTGTTGTGTTTTGGTTTTTTGTTTTGTTTTGTTTTTGAGACAGAGTCTCACTCCATGGCCAGGCTGGAGTGCAGTGGCACGATCTCAGCTCACTGCAGCTTCCACCTCCTGGGTTCAAGCGATTCTCCTGCCTTAACCTCCTAAGTAGCTGTGCCTACATGCATGCACCACCGTGCCCAGCTAATTTTTGTATTTTTAGTAGAGACAGGGTTTCACCATGTTGGCCAGGATGACCTCGATCTCTTGACTGTGTGATCTGCCTGTCTCAGCCTCCCAAAGTGTTGAGGATTACAGGCATGAGCCACTGTGCCCGGTCCTGTTCATTTTTTATAGAGACTGGGTTTCACCACGTTGGCCAGGCCAGTCTCGAACTCCTGACCTCCGGTGATCCGCCCACCTCAGCCTCCCAAAGTGCTGCGATTACAGGTGTGAGCCACTGCACCTGGCCTGTATTTCTTCCTTAGCACAACCTTTCAGAGCAGGTGGAAATGATTTTGACAAAGCTCCATCTTTTAGATGGACCACATTTTCTTTCTTTCTTCTTCTTCTTCTTCTTTTTTTTTTTTTTGAGACAGTCTTGCCCTGTTGGCCAGGCTGGAGTGCAGTGGCATGATCTTGTCTCACTGCAACCTCCGTCTGCTGGGCTCAAGCAATTTTCCTGCCTCAGCCTCCCAGGTAACTGGGATTACAGGCATGTGCCACCACTCCTGGCTAATTTTTGTATTTTTAGTAGAGACGGGGTTTCACCATGTTGGCCAGGCTGGTCTCCAACTCCTAACCTCAGGTAATCCACCCACCTCGGCCTCCCAAAGTGCTGGGATTATAGGCATGAGCCACCATGCCTGGCCAATGGACCACATTTTCTTAGCCCAGCAGCTCTGCAAAGAAAAGGAGGTGACATCAGGCAGTAGTTAGACGCCTAGACACTTGAGTTCAGATCCTGCACCTCAGCTCACAACACCAGCTTTAATAGACTGTTGCTCACACCTATTGGAATGGCTACAGTGAAAAATACCAACAACACCAAGTGCTGAGGAGGATTCAGGGAACTGGACCCTCATACGCTGCTGGTGGGGATAAAAAACGGTGCAGCTGCTTTGGAAAATGGTGGTTTTTTTTTTTTTTTTTTGAGACAGAGTCTCGCTCTGTCTCTCAGGCTGGAGTGCAGTGGCGTGACCTCTACTCACTGCAAGCTCCGCCTCCCAGATTCACACCATTCTCCTGCCTCAGCCTCCCGAGTAGCTAGGACTACAGGCGCCCACCACCGTGCCGGGCTAATTTTTTGTATTTTTAGTAGAGACGGGGTTTCACCATGGTCTTGATCTCCTGACCTCGTGATCCACCCACCTCAGCCTCCCAAAATGCCGGGATTACAGGCATGAACCGCCATACCTGGCCTGGAAAATGGTGGTTCTTAAAACGCATACCATGCAAATACTCTATGACCCAGCAACCCCACTCTTGGGTAGTGACCTAAGAGAAATGAAAACGGATATTCACATAAAAACCTATATATGGCCAGGAGTGATGGCTCACACCTGTAATCCCAACACTCTGGAAGGCTGCGGTGGGTGGATCGCTTGAGGCCAGGCGTTCGAGACCAGCCTGGTCAACATGGTGAAACCCTGTCTCTACTAAAAATACAAAAATTAGCCGGGCGTGGTGGTGGGTGCCTGTAATCCCAGCTACTCAGGAGGCTGAGGTACAAGAATAGCTTGAACCCAAGAGGCGGAGGTTGTAGTGATCTGAGATGGTGCCACTGCACTCCAGCCTGGGTGATAGAGCAAGACTCTGTCTCAACAAACAAGCAAAAAAACCTGTACATGTGCTGGGCATGGCTACCTGGGAGGCTGAAGTGGGAGGATCACTTGAGGCTGGGAGTTCAAGGTTACAGTGAGCTGTGATTGCACCAGTGTACTCCACCCTGGGGAACATAGCAAGACCTCATCTCTAAAAATGAAACTAATAATTAAAAAGCCTCAGTGTTGTGCTTCACACCTGTAATCCTAGCACTTTGGGAGGCTGAGGGAGGAGGACCACTTGAGCCTGGAGTTGAAGGCTGCAGTGAGCTCTGATTACGCCAACTGCCCTCTGGCCTGGGTGACAGAGGGAGACCCTGTCTCTAAAAAAAAAAAAAAAAGTAAAATAGAAGAAAAGGCTGTGCATGAATGTTGATAGCAGCTTTATTCATCATCACTCATAGCTTAAAACAATGGAGTTGTCCCTCAGTGGGTGAATGTAAAACAAACCAGGGTCTTCCCTTACAATGGAATATTCTTCAGCAACAAAAATGAGCAAACTATTGAGACAGGCAAGTACTTGGATGCATCTCAAATGCATTATGCTGCCTGAAAGAGGCCAGACTGAAAAGGCCACAGAGTATATGATTCCCGTTATATTACATTCTGAAAAAGACAAAAGTACAGTGTGAGATAGCGGACAGATGAGGGCCTGCCTGGGGCTGGGGGGAAGGGCTGATGACAGAGGGCCAGCGCCAGGGAGCTTCGGGGTGATGCAGCAGCTCTGCCTGATGGCCCTGGTGGTTCCATGAATCTGGACACGTGTTAAAATTCATAGAACTGTCCACCTCTCCAAAACGAAATTTGACTGTATTTATATAGAGAGAGACATTTGCAGGGGGAATGGGTCTGTGAGATTCTAGGAGTGTGGTTATTTATCCTTGTAAATCCTAGTCACCCCTGCTGAGACAATAGGGGTGACCCATTGTGCAACCTGCAGCCAGCCCACTTTGCGAAGTTTTCTTCCTTCCTTCCTTCCTTTCTTTTTTTTTTTTTTTTTTTTTTGAGACGGAGTCTCGCTCTGCCGCCCAGGCTGGAGTACAGTGGCCGGATCTCAGCTCACTGCAAGCTCCGCCTCCTGGGTTTACGCCATTCTCCTGCTTCAGCCTCCCGAGTAGCTGGGACTACAGGCGTCCGCCACCTCGCCCGGCTAGTTTTTTGGGTTTTTTTTTTTTTTTTGTATTTTTAGTAGAGACGGGGTTTCACCGTGTTAGCCAGGATGGTCTCGATCTCCTGACCTTGTGATCCGCCCGTCTCGGCCTCCCAAAGTGCTGGGATTACAGGCGTGAGCCACCGCGCCCGGCTCGCTCTTTCTTTCTTTCTTTCTTTCTTTCTTTCTTTCTTTCTTTCTTTCTTTCTTTCTTTCTTTCTTTCTTTCTTTCTTTCTTTCTTTCTTTCTCTCTCTTTCCTTCCTTCCTTCCTTCCTTCCTTCCTTCCTTCCTTCCTTCCTTCCTTCCTTCCTTCCTTCCTTCCTTCCTATCTTCCTTCCTTCCTTCTTTCTTTCTTTCTCTTTCTTCTTTCTTTCTTTTCCTTCCTTCCTTCCTTCCTTCTTTCTCTCTCTCTCTTTCTTTCTTTTTTTTTTTTTTGACAGAGTCTCACTCTGTAGCCCAGGCTGGAGTGCAGTGCACGATCTTGGCGAGCCATAGCCTCCGTCTCTTGGGTTCAAGCGATTCTCCTGCCTCAGCCTCCCTAGTAGCTGGGATTACAGGAGCATGCCACCACTCCCAGCTAATTTTTGTATTTTTAGTAGAGGCGGGTTTTTACAACGTTGGCCAGGCTGGTCTCAAACTCCTAACCTCAAGTGATCCACCTGCCTCAGCCTCCCAAGTAGCTGGGACTACAGACGCACACCACCATGACCAGCTAATTTATTTTTATTTTTATAGAGATGGGGTCTTGCTATGTTGCCCAGGCTGGTCTCGAATTCCTAGGCTCAAGCAATCCTTTTGCCTCAACCTCCCAAGTATTTGGGACCCTAGGCATGCCACCACATTTGACTAATTTTATTATTTTTAATTTTTTGTAGAGGCCAGAGTCTCTCTATGTTGCCCAGGCTGGTTTCAAACTCCTGGCCTCAAGCAATCCTCCTGCCTCAGCCTCCTACAGTGCTGGGATCACAGGTGTGAGCCACTGCACCCAGCTGGCTGTGTGGTTTCTTGTGCGTCACTCTATCCCTAGTGTGCTGTACACAGCCTGGCACACAGTAGGTACTCAGTAAGTGCTTTCTCAGTGAATGATTGGGAGAAGCAGAAAGTATTCCGAGGGAGGCATGGGCAATTGTTTTTTGTTTTTGTTTTTTTGAGGTTTTTTTTTGAGACAGAGTTTTGCTCTCGTTGCCCAGGGTGGAGTGCAATGGCACGATCTCGGCTCACTGCAACCTCCGCCTCCTGGGTTCAAGCGATTCCCCTGCGTTCAAGTGATTCTCCTGCCTCAGCCTCCTGAGTAGCTGGGATTACAGGCATGCGCCACCACACTTGGCTAATTTTGTATTTTAGTAGAGACAGGGTTTCTCCCTGTTGATCAGGCTGGTCTCGAACTCCTGATCTCAGGTGATCTGCCCACCTCGGCCTCCCAAAGTGCTGGGATTATAGGCGTGAGCCACCACACCCGGCCGGGCAACTGTTAATCGCTGAATCTTCCAGTTTCCACATGCCTCCTCCTCTCTCCTCCCCTTCTCTCCCTCACTCTTCCAGATGGTGCATGAAATTTCTAGATTGTGCATGAATGCCCTGCCCAGCCCAGGCTGCACATTCAGAGTTCATTTGAATTCTGAATTCAAATCCACCGAGAGGTGGAGGTCCTACTGAGCTAAGATGACACAACTACACTCCAGCCTGGGCGACAGAGCAAGACTCGGTCTTAAAAACAAACAAGCAAGGCCGGGCGCGGTGGCTCAAGCCTGTAATCCCAGCACTTTGGGAGGCCGAGACGGGCGGATCACAAGGTCAGGAGATCGAGACCATCCTGGCTAACCCGGTGAAACCCCGTCTCTACTAAAAAACCCAAAAAACTAGCCGGGCGAGGTGGCGGGCGCCTGTAGTCCCAGCTACTCGGGAGGCTGAGGCAGGAGAATGGCGTAAACCTGGGAGGCGGAGCTTGCAGTGAGCTGAGATCCGGCCACTGCACTCCAGCCTGGGCGACAGAGCAAGACTCCATCTCAAAAAAAAAAAAAAAAAAAACAAAAACAAGCAAAACCCACAAAAAACCTGTACATGAGCTGGGCCAGGCTGAGTGTGTGGCTCACACCTGTAATCCCAGTGCCTCCAGTGGGTGAGGCGGGAGGAATGGCTTGAGGTCAGGAGTTTGAGATCAGCCTGGACAACTTAGTGAGACCCTGTCTATAAAAAAATAAATAATTAGCCAGGTGTAGTGGCGCGTATCTTTGGTCCCTGCTACTTGGGAGGCTGACGAGGGAGGATCGCTTGAGCCCAGGAGTTTGAGGCTGCAGTGAGCTATGGTTGTGCCACTGCACTCCAGTCTGGGTGACAGAGTAAAAGGCAATAGCAACAAAAACAGTGAATGAAATACAGCAGACATGCTTTTAAGTTATCAGCTAAGTTCACAAAAAAGTAACAGAAATCTCCAAGGGACACAGAGGAGGGGAAGTTACTGCTGAGGCTCCAGTTACCTTAAGGGATTTTCTGGGGAACTCCATGCTGAGAAATCAAATGAAAAGTAGTCCCTGAGATGCCTGAAAGAAGTCAGAACGAATCTTCCCCGAAAAAACAGACCCTTAGTCAGGGCCCTCAGGATTCTTGCCTGTTTGATCACAATCAAAATTATAAAACATACAAGAACATAAGCCACCATGAGTGAGAGTCAGCAGAAAAAACAAACAAACAAACAAACAGTAAAAATAAGTCCCCCAAAGGCATCAGGCATTGGAACTATTGGCGATACATTATTTTCAATATTTTCAATGTTTCTTCTTCTTCTCTATCTTTTTTTCTTAGACAGAGTCTCACTCTGTCGCCCAGGCTGGAGTGGCAGTGGCATGATCTTGGCTCATTGCAACCTCTACCTCCTGGGTTCAAGTGATTCTCATGCCTCAGCCTCCCAAGTAGCTGGGAGTACAGGCACATGCCATCACACCTGACAGGGGTTTCGCCATGTTGGCCAGGCTGGTCTTGAACTCTTGACCTCAAATGACCTGCCTGCCTTGGCCTCCCAAAGTGAGACCAGCCTGGGCAACATAGCAAGATCCTGTCTCTATTTTATAAAAAAAGAAAGAAAATGTCATCTAGCCAGGTGTGGTGGTATATGCCTGCGGTCCCAGCTACATAGGAGTCTGGGATGGGAGGATCACTTGAAGCCAGGAGTTTAAGACCAGCATGGGCAACATAGCAAGACCCCATTTCTTTTCTTTTTTTTTTTTTTCCTTTTTTGAGACAGAGTCTTGCTCTGTCACTCAAGCTGGAGTGCAGTGGCATGATCTAGGCTCACTGCAACCTCTGCTTCTCAGGTTCAAGTGATTCTCCTGCCTCAGCCTCCTGCATAGCTGGGACTAAAGGCACCCGCCACCACGCCTGGCTAATTTTTGCATTTTTGGTAGAGATGGGGTTTCACCATGTTGGCCAGGCCCGTCTTGAACTTCTGACCTAAGGTGATCCGCCCACCTCAGCCTCCTAAAGTGCTGGGATTACAAGTGTGAGCCACTGTGCCCAGCCATGAGACCTCATTTCTACAAAACATTTAAAACTTAGCCAGGTGTGGTAGCATGCACCTGTGGTCCCAGCTAGTCAGGAGGCTGGGGTGAGAGGATTGCTTGACCCTAGGAGATAAAGGCTGCAGTGAGCTGTGTTCACACTGCTGCACTGCAGCCTGGGCAACAGAACAAGACCTTGTCTCCAAAAAAAAAAAAAAAAAAAAAAAAAAAAATTTAAAAATCAGCCTGTAGTCCCAGCTATTCAGGAGGCTGAGGTGGGAGGATTGCCTAATCCCAGGAGCTCCATGTTGCAGTGAGCTGTGATCAGGCCACTGTACTCCCGCCTGGGTGATAGAACAAGACCCCAAACCCCCAAAATAAAAAAAAATTGAAAAAATAAAGAGCAAATTAAAACAAGGTCATTAGGATGGACCCTAATCCAAATGACCACTATCCTTATAAAATGAGGAGGTATGGGCTGGGCATAGTGGCTCATGCCTGTAATCCTAGCACTTTGGGAAGCTGAGGCAGGGGATCATTTGAAGTCAGGAGTTCAAGACCAGCCTGGCCAACGTAGTGAAGCCCTGTCTCTACTAAAAATACAAAAATTAACTGGGTGTGATGGTGCATGCCTATAATCCCAGCTATTCAGGAGGCTGAGGCATGAGAATTGCTTGAACCTGGGAGGTGGAGGTTGCAGTGAGCTGAGATTGTGCCACTGCAGTCCAGCCTGGGGGACAAAGGAAGACTCTGTCTCAAAAAAAAAAAAAAAAAAAGAAAAAAAGATAAGGAGATATGGACACAGAGGCAAACATGAAAGAAAGACTATGTGAAGACACAGAAGCAAGGCAACTGGCTCTGAGCCAAGGACAGAGACCTCAGAAAGAACCAACCCTGCTGACACCTTATTCTTGGACATCCACCCTCCAGAACCGTGAGATGCCCTGTTGTATAAGCTGCCCTTCTGTGGTGCTTGGTCATGACAGCCTTAGCAAACTCATACACGTCCCCTCTTCCCAACTGATGCTTCCTGGCATCACCACCTCTCAGACAAAGTACTTGTACTAAATCCTTGTCTCAGTGGTGGCTTCCAGGGAACCCAAACTAAGACAAGGCCACCCCAGGGTGCACACGGTGGCATGGAGAAAGAAGAGAGTCTCCAGGGAGCATTGTCATGCAGAGAAAGGAAAGGAGAGGTCTCGAAGGAAGTAGAGCCAGACCTCAGTTTCAGAAGCCACTGTATTTGCTCCCGGAACCCATGAGACAGAACTTCTGCTGTGGTGGTGGTGGGGAATCCCACAATAGGAAACTTCTCTATGGTTTTGAGCCACAAAAGAAAGTTGTAGCCCATTGTTTCATGGCCACAAAGGAAATGGTTTCCAGTTGGGTGATGGTTTGCTTTGGTTGCTAGGAGGATCTGACCTCAACCTTCCTGCTGCACCCTGGGCAATGGGCTCCTTCCAGTATCTTCTCTCTCCTGTTTTTCAAGTTTACTCTTTTTCTGTTTGTTTGTTTGTTTGAGATGGAGTCTCGCTCTGTCACCCAGGCTGGGGTGGTGTGGCGCAATCCCGGCTCACTGCAACCTCCGCCTTCTGGGTTCAAGTGATTCTTATGCCTCAGCCTCCCGAGTAGCTGGGATTACAGGCATGTGCCACCATGCTCGGTGGCTAATTTTTGTATTTTTAGTAGAGATGGGGTTTCACATCTTGGCCAGGCTGGTCTCAAACTCCTGACCTCAGGTGATCCATCTACCGTGGCCTCCCAAAGTGCTGGGATTACAAGCGTGAGCCACTGCCCCTGGCCCAAGTTTACTCTTTCTAAAAGTAATTTATTTATTTATTTTTTGCAGTGGTATGATCATAGCTCACTGTAGCCTTGAAATCCTGGGTTCAAGTGATCCTCCTGCCTCAGCCTCCTGAGTAGCTGGGACTACAGGTGTCTATCACCTGACCCAGGAATTAAAATTTTTTTTGTAGAGATGGGGTCTTGCTATGTTGCCCACCCTGGTCTTGAACCCATGGCCTCAAACAATCCTATTGCCTCCAATACATCTGGCCCAGGTTTACTCTTTTTTTTGAGACGGAGTGTTGCTCTTGTTGCTCAGGCTGGAGTGCAGTGGCACAATCTCAGCTCACGGCAACCTCCGCCTCCTGGGTTCAAGTGATTCTCGTGCCTCACCTCAGCCTCCCGAGTAGCTGGGATTACAGGTGTGTGCCACCACCCCCAGCTAATTTTTTTTGTATTTTTAATAGAGATGAGGTTTCACCATGTTGGCCAGGCTGGTCTTGAACACTTGACCTCAGGTGATCTGCCTTCCTCGGCCTCCCAAAGTGCTGGGATTACAGGCATGAGCCATCACGCCTGACCAACATTCATTCCTTTTTTTTTTTTTTTTTTTTTTTTTTTTTTTTTTGAGACGGAGTCTCGCTCTGTCACCCAGGCTGGAGTGCAGTGGCCGGATCTCAGCTCACTGCAAGCTCCGTGCAAGCTCCGCCTCCCGGGTTCACGCCATTCTCCTGCCTCAGCCTCCCGAGTAGCTGGGACTACAGGCGCCTGCCACCTCGCCCGGCTAAGTTTTTGTATTTTTAGTAGAGACGGGGTTTCACTGTGTTACCCAGGATGGTCTCGATCTCCTGACCTCGTGATCCGCCCGTCTCGGCCTCCCAAAGTGCTGGGATTACAGGCTTGAGCCACCGTGCCCGGCCCATTCATTCCTTTTAAAGGCTGGATAATATTCCATTGTATGAGGCCGGGCGCGGTGGCTCAAGCCTGTAATCCCAGCACTTTGGGAGGCCGAGACGGGCGGATCACGAGGTCAGGAGATCGAGACCATCCTGGCTAACACGGTGAAACCCCGTCTCTACTAAAATACAAAAAACTAGCTGGGCGAGGTGGCGGGCGCCTGTAGTCCCAGCTACTCAGGAGACTGAGGCAGGAGAATGGCGTAAACCCGGGAGGCAGAGCTTGCAGTGAGCTGAGATCCGGCCACTGCACTCCAGCCTGGGCGACAGAGCGAGACTCCGTCTCAAAAAAAAAAAAAAAAAAAAAATTCCATTGTATGGATAGACCACATTTTGTTTATCTGTTCATCAGCGGATGGCCACCGTGAACTATTGTTAGCAGCAGTGCTCTTATGAACATTCAACTTACACATTTTTGCATGGACATATGATTTCATTTCTCTTGGGTACATATACACCTAGGAGTGGAATTGCTGGGTCATATGGTAATTCCACTTTTTTTTTTTTTTTTTTTGAGACAGAGTCTCGCTCTGTCGTCCAGGCTGGAGTGTAGTGGCGCGATCTCCACTCACTGCAAGCTCCGCCTCCCGGGTTCACGCCACTCTCCTGCCTCAGCCTCCCGTGTAGCTGGGACTACAGGTGCCCGCCACCACGCCCAGCTAATTTTTGTATTTTTTTTAGTACAGACTGGGTTTCACCGTGTTAGCCAGGATGGTCTCCATCTTCTGACCTCGTGATCCGCCCGTCTCGGCCTCCCAAAGTGCTGGGATTACAGGCATGAGCCACCGCACCCGGCCCTATGTGTAACCTCTTGAGAAGCTCTCAGACTGTTTTCCAAAGCTGCTGCCCCAGCTGACATTCCCACCAGCGGTATCTGAGGGTTCTGATTTTTTCGTGTCCTTGTGTGAAAACACTTCTTGAACCAATTATACAGATAAGACTAAAACATACTGAGGCCCAGCAATGAGCTCAATGTCCCACAGCTACTGAGACACACAGCTGGGGCAGGTGCCCAGGTCTCCAGACTCCAGACATCAGGATTTGCTCATTTCATTGAGGCGTTAAGAAAGACTCTGTGGGTCTTTATTGAGCTCCTATTACATACCAAGCACGGAAGACACACAGTGAACAAACCAATGTAGAAAGGACTCAGATTGCTTAAAATAATAATAATAATAATAATAATAATAATAATAATAGGCCGGTGCCCAGTGTTGTGCACCTGTAATCCCAGCACTTTGGGAGGTCAAGACAGGATGATCACTTGAGCCCAGGAGTTTGAGACTAGCCTGGGCAACACGGTGAAACCCCATGTCTACAAAAAAATCTAAACATTAGCTGGTCATGGGCCAGGTGTGGTGGCTCATGCCTGCAATCCCATCACTCTGGGAGGCCGAGGCGGGTGGATCACGAGGTCAGGAGATAGAGACCATCCTGGCTAACATGGTGAAACTCTGTCTCTACTAAAAATACAAAAAAATTAGCCAGGTGTGGTGGTGGGCGCCTGTAGTCCCAGCTACTCGGGAGGCTGAGGCTGGAAAATGGCGTGAACCCGGGAGGCACAGTTTGCAGTGAGCCGAAATCACACCCCTGCACTCCAGCCTGGGCAACTGAGCAAGACTCCTTCTCAAAAAAAAAAAAAAAAAAAATTAGCTGGTCATGGGGTCACATGCCTATAGTCCCAGCTATTCAGGAGGCTAAGGTGGGCAGATTGCTTGAGCCTGGGGAGGTTGAGACTGTAATGAGCCAAGATCACGCCACTGCATTCCAGCCTCAGCAACAGACTGAGACCCCACCTTAATAAAAAGAAAAAAAAAGTTGAAAATTAGAATTCAAGATGGCAGGGGCTCCATCTGTCTTTTTTGGCATCACAATTGGCATACACTAGGTGCTCAATGGATGCTTATTGAATGAAAAGTTGAATGAATTAGTGAATGAGCAGATGTCACCCATCAGAAAGAATCTCTGACCTTGGAGTCAGGAGACCCATCTTCAAATCTGGGCTGCTCTGTTCCAGGTGATGAGCCTCATCTGTGTTTTGTTTCTTGAGACAGAATCTTGCTCTATTGCCCAGGCTGGAGTGCAGTGGCGCAATCTTGGCTCACTGCAACATCCACCTCCCAAGTTGAATCAATTCTCTTGCCTCAGCCTCCTGAGTAGCTGGGATTACAGGCGCGCACCACTATGCCCGGCTAATTTTTGTATTTTTTGTAGAGACGGGGTTTTGCCATGTTGCCCAGGCTGATCTCGAACTCCTGATTTCAGGTGAACCGCCCACCTCAGTCTCCTAAAGTGCTGGGATGACAGGCGTGAGCCACCACACCTGGCCAAGCTTCGTTTGTAAAGTCAGCATAACAATAGCACCTACCTCTAAGCATGTGAGTGAAGATTCTAGATCATTCTAGGACCTGGCATAAAGTAAAGGCTTCAAGAAATTTATACACCAACTCTCCCAGATCTTCTGAAAGAGAAGCACAGAAAGCAGTCTGAACACAGCGTGGAAGGAGAATTCCTGTGCTGGGTGGGTTGTTTTCCATGAACCCTGAGGACCTGGCTAAGTTTCAGTTCGGAGTTTTTTTTTTTTCCTCCCCAAATTCTCTCATTTGCTCCGGTCCAAGTGGAGATCCTGGTTCCCAGTGTCGCCCCCCACCCTCTTCCCGCCAGGCGCAGCAGGGAGTGTCCGCTGAGACAGCAAGAAAACCCACCCAAGAATGCAGAGGTCTCAGCTGAGGACAGCAGTTGTAATTCAGCTTGGGCTATAATTCAGCGGGAGCTCCAGGTCACCCTTTAAAAACAATTGTAAGGCCAGGAGTATAATCAATGTACTCATGCCTGTAATTCCAGCTCTTTAGGAGGCTAAAATGGGTGAATGATTTGAGTCCAGGAGTTTGAGACCAGCCTGGCCAACATGGTGAAACACTGTCTCTATGAAAAAGAATAATAATAATAGGCCGGGCACAGTGACTCACACCTGTCACCCCAGCACTTTGGGAGGCCGAAGCGGGCAGATCACCTGAAGTCAGGAGTTTGAGACCAGCCTGGCCAAGATAGTGAAACCCCGTCTCTACTAAAAATACAAACAATTAACCGGGAGTGGTGGCACATGCCTGTAATCCCAGCTACCCGGAAAGCTGAGGCAGGAGAATTGTTTGAACTCGGCAGGTGGAGGTTGCAGTGAGCTGAGATCACGCCACTGCACTCCAGCCTGGACGACAGAGCAAGACTCTCTCTCAAAAATAAAATAAAATAATAATAATAATAATAAAGGCAGATTGTTTTTTTTCTTCTTGGTCTTTTTACCCTATTACAGTAATAATAACTGCATAGTGCATGCTGAGATAAGAGGCAGTGGTCGCTCCAATCACCGCCTCTTCCGATGTCTTGTGGCCTTCTCCCTTCTGTCTGTGTCTAAATGTTCCTCTCCTGTCTCTCTTTCTCTCTCTCTCTCTCCCTTTTTTTGAAACAGAGTCTCGCTTTGTTGCCCAGGCTGGAGTGCAATGGTGCAATCTCAGCTCACTGAAACCTCTGCCTCTTGGGTTCAAGCAATTCTCCTGCCTCATCCTCCCGAATAGCTGGGAGTACAGGCGTGCACCACCACATCCAGCTTATTTTTGTATTTTAGTAGAGACAGGGTTTCACCATGTTGGCCAGGCTGGTCTCGAACTCCTGATTTCAAGTGATCCACCCGCCTTGGCCTCCCAAAGTGCTGGGGTTACAGGCATGAGCCACCGTGCCTGGCTGAATTTTTCAAGAGAAGCCTCAAATCCAAACTTCTCCATTGAAAATATTTTGAAATTTTATTTTATTATTATTTCTTTTAGAGTCTCACTCTGTTGTCCAGGCTGGAGTGCAGTGGTGCCATCGTGGCTCACTGCAGCCTTGACCTTCTGGGCTCAAGTGATCCTCCTGCCTCGGCCTCCTGAAGTGCTGGAATTACAGGTGTGAGCCACCACACCTTGCCTTGATTTTTTTTTTTTTTTTTTTGAGATAGGATCTCACTGTGTCACCCAAGCTGGAGTGCAGTGGCGCGATCTCAGCTCACTGCATCCTCTGCCTCCCAGGTTCAAGCAATTCTCATGCCTCAGGCTCCAGGGTAGCTGGGACCACAGGCGTGCACCACCACACCTGGCTTATTTTTTGTATTTTTAGTAAAGATAGGGTTTTACCATTTTGCCTAAGCTGGTCTCAAACCCCTTGGCTCAAGTGATCCTCCCATCTTGACCTCTTGGAGTGCTGGGATTACAGGTGTGAGCCATCGCGCCTGGCCTCGTGCCTTGATTTTTTTAAACTCAAAGTCACCAGCAAGCTCTGAACATTCTCTGTCTTCTTAAGGAAGAAAGGGACCAGGGGTGGTGGCCTAGGCAACACAGGGAGACACTCTCTCTACAAATAATACAAAAACAAAAACTATGGTCATACATGGCTGTGGTCCCAGCTACTAGGGAGGCTGAGTTCGGAGGATCCCTTGAACCCAGGAGCTGGAGGCTGTAGTGAGCTATGATGGCACCACTGTACTCCAGCCTGGTCAACAGAGTGAGACCTTGTCAAAAAAAAAAAAAAAAAAAGGAAGAAAGGAAAGTTCTCCTTCACCGGATGTGGACCCTTTTCCCAAATCTTGTGCTGTGTTTCTCAGCCCCCACAGGCAGCTGAAATATGTCATCGCCCACCCACTGCTTCCTGTCTGTGTTAGGTTTTTGGGAACTGCCATAACAAATCATCACCAGCTTGCTGGCTTAAAACAACAAGAATTTATTCTTTTTTTTTTTTTTTTTGAGACAGAGTCTCCCTCTGTCTCTCAGGCTGGAGTGCAGTGGCACGATCTCGGGATTATAGGCGCCCACCACCACGCCTGGCTAATTTTTGTATTTTTAGTAAAGATGGGGTTTCACCACGTTGGTCAGGCCGATCTCGAACTCGCGACCCCAGGTGATCCGCCCGCCTTGGTCTCCCAAAGTGCTGGGATTACAGGTGTGAGCCACCGCACCCGGCTCCCCAAAATTTATTCTTTCATTGTTCCAGAGGCCAGAAGTCTGAAAGTAAGGTGTCGACTGAGCTATGCTGCACCTGAAGGCTCTGGAGAAGACTCCTTCCTTGCCTCTTCCAACTTCTGGTGGCCCCTGGTGGTCGCTGGCTTGTGGCCACGTCACTCCAATTGCTGCCTCTTCCATCATCTTGTGGCCTTCTCCCCTCTGTCTGTGTCCAAATGTTCCTCTCCGGTCTCTCTTTCTCTTCTCTTTCTTTTTTTTTTTTTTTTTTTTTTGAGACAGAGTCTTACTCTGTCACCCAGGCTGGAGTACAATGGTGCGATCTCAGCTCACTGCAGCCTCTGCCTCCCGGGTTCAAGTAATTCTCCTGCCTCAGCCTCCTGAGTAGCTGGGACTACAGGAGCGCGCCACCGCACCCAGCTAATTTTTAAAGGAGACAGGGTTTTGCCATGTTAGCCAGGCTGACCTCGAACTCCTGGCCTCAAAATCTACCCGCCTCGGTCTCCCAAAGCACTGGGGTTTACAGGCATGAGCTACCACACCTGGCCTCTCTCTCTTTTTTTTTTTTTAACTAACAACCTTATTTATTTATTTTTGAGACAAGGTCTTGCTCTGTTGCCCAGGATGGAGTGCAGTGGCACCATCAAAGCTCACTGCAGCCTCAACTTCCCGGGCTCAAGCCATCCTCCTGCCTCTGCCTCTAGAGAAGCTAGTACTACAGGTGCATGCCACCATACCTGGCTAATTTTTATTTTTGTAGAGACATGGTCCTGATATGTTGCCCAGGCTGGTCTTGAACTCCTGGCCTCAAACCTCCTGTCTCCTCCAGTCTAGCCCTCCCAAAGTGCTGAGATTACAGGCATGAGCCACCACCCTTAACCCCTCTCCTATGTCTTATAAAGACACCAGATATTGACCAGATATTGGATTTAGGACCTGACCTAAATCTAGGCTGACTTCATCTCAAGGTGTTTAACCAATGACATCTGCAAAGACCCTGTTTTCCAATAAGGTCTCATCGGAGGCTCTGGGTGGTTATGAATTTTGTGGTGACATGACTTAACCCACTATGGTGCCCAAGGTAACCAGAGCTGGACATGAAGTTCTGTAGGAACTGCAAGAACATTAGCAGGTTCTGGGCTGAGTTATTTCCCTCTCTTCCCACCAGGAGGCCTTGTAGTCCTGTTCCTTTTACAACATTTATTTCTTTTTTATTGTGGCAAAATATACATAACTTAAAATTTTGTCATTTTAACCATTTTAAGTGTACAGTTCATGTCGGGTGTGGTGGCTCACACCTGTAATTCTAGCACTTTGGGAGGCCGAGGCGGGCGGATCACTTGAGGTGGGGAGTTTGAGACCAGCCTGGGCAACGTGGTGAAACCCCGTCTCTACTAAAATTACAAAAATTAGCCGGGTGTGGTGGCACACTCCTGTAGTCCCAGCTCTTCAGGAGGCTGAAGCAGGAGAGTTGCTTGAACCCAGAAGGGGGAGGTTGCAGTGAGCTAAGATCGTAAGATCACACCACTGCATACCAGGCTTGGCAACAGAGCAAGACTCTGTCTCAAAAATAAATAAATAAGAATGTTAGTTTAAAAAAAAAAAAAAAAAAGAGCGAGAGAGAGGCCGGGTGTGGTGGCTCACGCCTGTAAACCCCAGTGCTTTGGGAGACTGAGGCGGGTAGATTTTGAGGCAAGGAGTTCGAGGTCAGCCTGGTTAACATGGCAAAACCCTGTCTCCATTAAAAATAGAAAAATTAGCGGGGTGTGGTGGTGCGCTCCTGTAGTCCCAGCTACTTAGGAGGCTGAGGCAGGAGAGTTGCTTGAACCCAGAAGGTGGAGGTTGCAGTGAGCTGAGATTGTGAGATCACGCCCCTGCACTCCAACTTTGGCAACAGAGCAAGACTGTGTCTCAAAAAAGAAAAAAAAAAAAAAAGAAAAGGGCAGTTCAGCAGCATTAAGCACATTCACATTGCTGTGCAGCCATCACCATCATCCATCTCCAGAACTTTCTCATCTTTCCAAACTGAAACTCTGTCCCCATAAAATACTTGCTCCCCACCCTCCTCTCCATTCCCTGGCACCCACCATTCTATTTTCTGTCTTTATGAATTTGATGACTCTAGGGACCTCAAATGAGTGGAATCATGCAGTATTTGTCTTTTTTTTTTTTTTTTTCTTGAGACAGAGTTTCGCTCTGTTGCCCAGGCTGGAGTGCAGTGGCACGATCTCCGCTCACTGCAACCTCCGTCTCCCGGGTTCACACGATTCTCCGGCCTCAGCCTCCCAAGTAGCCAGGATTACAGGCGCCTGCCACCATATCCAGCTAATTTTTGTATTTTTAGTAGGGACGGGGTTTCACCATGTTGGCCAGGCCGGTCTCGAACTCCTGACCTCAAGTGATCTGCCAGCCTTGGCCTCCCAAAGAGCAGGGATTACAGGTGTGAGCCACCGTGCCTGGCTCCCATTGTCAATTCTTTTTTTTTTTTTTTTTTTTTTTGAGACGGAGTCATGCTCTGTCGCCCAGGCTGGAGTGCAGTGGCCGGATCTCAGCTCACTGCAAGCTCCGCCTCCCGGGTTCACGCCATTCTCCTGCCTCAGCCTCCCAAGTAGCTGGGACTACAGGCGCCCGCCACTTCGCCCGGCTAGTTTTTTGTATTTTTTAGTAGAGACGGGGTTTCACCGTGTTAGCCAGGATGGTCTCGATCTCCTGACCTCGTGATCCGCCCGTCTCGGCCTCCCACAGTGCTGGGATTACAGGCTTGAGCCA
Source organism: Macaca fascicularis (assembly GCF_037993035.2). Taxonomy (NCBI): domain Eukaryota; kingdom Metazoa; phylum Chordata; class Mammalia; order Primates; family Cercopithecidae; genus Macaca; species Macaca fascicularis. The sequence continues at coordinate 11,859,294 of NC_088393.1, forward strand.
CCGCGCCCGGCCTTGTCAATTCTTTTAGTTAAGAATTTGAGCAGGTGTGGTGGCTCATGCCTGTAATCCCAGGATTTTGGGAGGTTGAGGCAGGCAGATCACTTGAGTGCGGGAGTTCAAAACCAGCCCAGGAGTTCAAGATCATTGCTAGAGCCTGTCTCTACCAAAAATTTAAAAAAAAAAAGGCAGGTGCAGCAATGTGTGCCTGTAGTCTCAGCTACTCAGGAGGCTGAGGCGGGAGGATCACTTGAGCCCTGGAGTTTGAAGCTACAATGAACTATGATCGTATCACTGCGCTCCAGCCTGAGCAGCACAGTGAGATCCTGTCTCCAAAAAAACAAAAAAGAATTCTGCATTCATTTTCTCAGCTTTTGAGCATCTTTTCCTCTAGTTGGACAATTTTATACTTAATCAGCTGTTAATACGTTCAAAGGGCATTTCAGGTCAGGCACGATGGCTCATGGCTGTAATCCCAGCACTTTGGGAGGCCGAGGTGGGTGGATCACCTGAGGTCAGGAGATCGAGACCAGCCTGGTCAACATGGTGAAACCCCGTCTCTACCAGAAATACAAAAATTAGCTGGGTGTGGTGGGGCATGCCTGTAGTCCCACCTACTAGGGAGGCCGAGGCAGGAGAATCGCTTGAACCCAGAAAGCGGAGGTTGCAGTGAGCTGAGATTGCGCCACAGCCCTCGGCCTGGGGGACAGAGTGAGACTTTGTCTAAAAAAACCCCCAAAAAACAAAAACAAAGGGCATTTAAGTTGTTGTTTCCAATCATTCACAAATCAAGCTAGGCCTAAGAGCAGGCGTTAGCAAAACTACATTCTGCCACCCGTTTTTGTAAATAACAAAACCATCTCATATTATAAATAACATTTTATTTTGACAGAGTCACACTTGTTCATTTACATATATTTACATATTGTCCATTTACATATTTTCTATGGCTGCAATAGCAGAGTCCCAACAGAGACGGTATGGTCCGCAAAGCTGAAAATATTTACTCTCTGGCTCTTTCCAGAAAAATCTGCCAACTCTTGGCCTATGTGCATTTGAATAAATCTGTAGTAGGAATTCCTAGAAGGAGAAACATTCCCCACAAGGTTTTAAAAGTCCATTTGTGGTTGTTAAAGGTCTGCCTGTAATAAAATCTCCATAAGTTATTTATGAGCTTTTTTTTTTTTTTTTTGAGACAGAGTCTCACTGTGTTGCCCAGGCTGGTGTGTGCAGTGGCAAGACCTCGGCTCACTGCAACCTCCGCCTCCCAGGTTCAAGTGATTGTCTTGCCTCAGCCTCCTGCGTAGCTGGGATTACAGGTGTGTGCCACCACGCCCAGCTAATTTTTGCATTTTTAGTAAAGATGGGGTTTCACCATGTTCGCCGGGCTGGTCTCAAAATCCTGACCTCAAGTGATCTGCCCGCCTTGGCCTCCCAAAGTGCTGGGATTACAGGCATGAGCCACCTCGGCCGGCCTAACAGGGGTCTTCTGATCACTCCTCAGTGCCTCCCAACCCACCATACAGAGCACAAAGCTTTAACTATAAGGCAGAATGTGAACATGGGGAAATAAATGCAATTTTTTTAAAAAAACAGCCAAACAAAAAAATTCCTAATGGTGGAAATGCTGTTTGCTTTTTTTTTTCATTTGGTAACAATGATGACCATCATGATCCTCTACTGCCACAGTGATGTCAGTCCCTGATGCCGAAACTTAGTGACACTTCTGTGCTCGTCCCCAGTGAGCGCTGAGATGCACGACCTGGAAACTCCTAGAATGAGTGACTGATGCCAAGGGTGTGGACCAACCTCTGCAAGGACAGGCACCTTTCTTTTGTGTGTCCCAGACATTTTTGTTGGATGGTGCATTCTGATTTGCCTCCTTCCCCAACGATGGCTACTAAAATACCTGAAACCATAAAATGCCCCTTTGTCAAGGATGGATCCAGGTTTTGTGAGGCAAAAACAAATACACCTCTGCTGCAAAGTTTACGTGAACAAACGAGCAGGTGAGCCTATTGCCGCGCTCCTCTCTGACCTTGAAGGGTGGGCGCAAGCTCAGGTCTCATTCATTTGCTATTTGTTGTTCAATGCTCCCAAACACCCAATTGTTGCCCTTGGCAACAAACACATCAATTTAAGAAGGGGGGGGCCGGGCGCGGTGGCTCAAGCCTGGATCACTTGAGGTTAGGGGTTCGAGACCAGCCTGGCCAACATGGTGAAACCCCATCTCTACTAAAAATACAAAAATTAGCCGGGCGTGGTGGCGCTGTGCCTCTAATCCCAGCTACTGAGGACGCTGAGGCAGGAGAACTGCTTGAGCCTGGGAGACAGAGGTTGCAGACTGTCTGAAAATTAAAAAAGAAAAAAAAAAAAAAAGGAGGGGTCATTGACATAAGTATTCTGTGTGTGATTGTATTCAACACATTTCATTTTTTGGTTAATTGTGCTTTTTTTTTTTTGAGACTGAGTCTCGTTCTGTCGCCCAGGCTGGAGTGCAGTGGCGCGATCTCGGCTCACTGCAAGCTCCGCCTCCCGGGTTCACGCCATTCTCCTGCCTACAGGCGCCCGCCACTGCGCTAATTTTTTTCTGTATTTTTAGTAGAGACGGGGTTTCACCGTGTTAGCCAGGATGGTCTCGATCTCCTGACCTCGTGATCCGCCCGCCTGGGCCTCCCAAAGTGCTGGGATTACAGTAGTGAGCCACCGCGCCCGGCTGGTTAATTGTGCTTTTAAAAAATATCCCAGGCCGGGCGCGGTGGCTCAAGCCTGTAATCCCAGCACTTTGGGAGGCCGAGACGGGCGGATCACGAGGTCAGGAGATGGAGACCATCCTGGCTAACACGGTGAAACCCCGTCTCTACTAAAAAATACAAAAAACTAGCCGGGCGCGGTGGCGGGCGCCTGTAGTCCCAGCTACTTGGGAGGCTGAGGCAGGAGAATGGCGTGAACCCGGGAGGCGGAGCTTGCAGTGAGCTGAGCTCCGGCCACTGCACTCCAGCCTGGGCGGCAGAGCGAGACTCCGTCTCAAAAAAAAAAAAAAAAAAAAAAAAAAAAAATCCCTCGGCCGGGCGCGGTGGCTCAAGCCTGTAATCCCAGCACTTTGGGAGGCCGAGGCGGGCGGATCACAAGGTCAGGAGATCGAGACCACAGTGAAACCCCGTCTCTACTAAAAATACAAAAAATTAGCCGGGCGCGGTGGCGGGCGCCTGTAGTCCCAGCTACTCAGGAGGCTGAGGCAGGAGAATGGCGGGAACCCGGGAGGCGGAGCTTTCAGTGAGCCGAGATCGCGCCACTGCACTCCAGCCTGGGCAACAGCGTGAGACTCCGTCTCAAAAAAAAAAAAAAAAAAAAAAAAAAAAAAAAATATATATATATATATATATATATATATCCCTCATCTCTGTAAATATATACACCTACTATGTGCCCACATAATTAAAAATTAAACAATTTTAATCTCCTAAGAATAAAAAAGGAGACCAAGCATGTGGAGAAATAAATGTCTCAACACACCATAAGGATGGATTGGAATGGCCCTTCTGTTATTTTGACAATGATATTAAAAGTCCTGGCCGGGCGCAGTGGCTCATCCCTGTAATCCCAGCATTTTAGGAGGCCGAGGCAGGAGGATGGCTTGAACCCAGGAGTTAGAGATCAGCCTAGGCAACATAGCGAGACCGCGTCTCCACTTTAAAAAAAAAAAAAAAAAAAAAAAGCTAGTATCTTGCATTTGTAATTCGTCGGATGCCTGCATAATCTGTCTCTTCGCATCAATTCCGTGGGTGTGTGATGTAGGGATCTGGGGCACGGGAAGTTATTCCTGCTTCATTTCCTGACGCTGACGGGCTGGGCGGCGTCCCTGGGGCCCCAGGGCACATTTGGACGTGTTTGGCAGGGAGAGTCCTGGCCCAGCCCCTGCACGCAGGGCCGCGCTTCCACGGGCCGCCGCCAGGAGACGCGCGAGGCTGCAGATGGCGGCTTTGCAGTGAAGCCGGGAGGGTCGAGGGGCTGGGCGGTCGAGGGGCGGGGCCGCGTGAAGCCGGCCCAGATTCCTTTCCGGCCAGTTCCTTCCAGGAGCTCTCCCTGTCTACAGCGCCCTCTGCTACTCACCCAGCTCTCTTGTATCTGAGCCTCATTTTCCCACCGTCCTTTAAGCCCATTTTCCCATTGCTCATTTGCAGCCAAGTTTTTTGCGTCCCCCTTCTCTGCACCCTCCTTTGCACCCCCATTTTCCTGCCTTCCCTTGAGTCCGTTTCCCAGCCCTCTTTTGCCCCCTACATTTTCCCATGCTCTCTTGCATGCCCGTTTATCACCCTCTTTTGTGCCCCCATTTCCAGGCCCTCAGCCCCTGGCTCTGAGGCTCCTTATTTCAAATGACCTTTTTTTTTTTTTTTTTTTTTTTGAGAGGGAGTCTCCCTCTGTCTCCCAGGCTGGAGTGCAGTGGCGCCATCTCGGCTCACTGCAACCTCCGCCTCCCAGGTTCAAGAGATTCTCCTGCCTCAGCCTCCCGAGTAGCTGGGACTACAGGCACCTGCCACCACACCCAGATAATTTTTTGTATTTTTAATAGCAACAGGGTTTCACCGCATTAGTCAGGATGATCTCGAACTCCTGACCTCGTGATCTACCCACCTCGGCCTCCCAGAGTGCTGGGATTACAGGCGTGAGCCACCGCACCCGGCCTCGACCTCTTAAAGAAAGGTGTGGAAGGACGGCCGGGCGCGGTGGCTCAAGCCTGTAATCCCAGCACTTTGGGAGGCCGAGGCGGGCGGATCACAAGGTCAGGAGATCGAGACCACAGTGAAACCCCGTCTCTACTAAAAATACAAAAAATTAGCCGGGCGCGGTGGCGGGCGCCTGTAGTCCCAGCTACTCAGGAGGCTGAGGCAGGAGAATGGCGGGAACCTGGGAGGCGGAGCTTGCAGTGAGCCGAGATCGCGCCACTGCACTCCAGCCTGGGCAACAGCGTGAGACTCCGTCTCAAAAAAAAAAAAAAAAAAAAAAAAAAAAACAAGAAAGGTGTGGAAGGACACACTCCTGGCTGTGAACAGCGCCCGTGGTCCAGGAGACATCACTCCTCTGTGAACATCTTGCTTAGTTCTACATGTTCCAAGAAGCAGGCGATTTGACAAACATTCATTAGATTAATTAAAGCGTAAGCTATTTTCTCCCATTTGAGCCATCCCCCTTTCCCCAATCCATGCAGGACCTGGACCCAGACACACCCCAGCCCAGAGATGGACAGAGAGGGGACCGGGGTGGGGCAATGTGAAGCTGATGTGGTTAGGGTGGGGAGGTATGGGGGCAAAGTGGGCTACAGACTGCAGGATCTGGGCCTGGAGGTCTTCAGTGCCCACATACAGAATGTTTTTGGTCCTGAAATGCTAACTACATCTATCATCATGGAGAAAAGCCCAGTGACCTGCTACTTGGGAGGCTAAGGTGGGAGGATCACTTGAGGCAGGGAGGTCGTGGCTGCAGTGAGCCATGATCACCCCACTGCACTCCAGCCTGGGCAACGGCCTGGAGCAAGATTCTGTCTCAAAAGAAAAAAGAAAAGCCCAGTGACCAAAGGCATACAGCTACAGGACTCTCGGCCTTACAGGTTCCTGCCCTCATGTTACTCTTGCGGCTTCAAAGCCTGGTCTTGCTTCCTGTGTGGCCTCAGTCAGGTCCCTTGGCCTCTCTGAGCCCTGTATGAAGGATGGGTCAAGTGTGGGCTGGGGCTTGGGGGGCCCCATGACTTGTAGCTAGATTTCTGCATCATGGAGCCTCTGGATCCATTCATTCATTCATTCTCCATGGGTTTAAGTACTGCCTTGCCAGGCTTTGGGGGCACGGCTGTTTTTGTTTTGGTTTTGTTTTACTTTGTTTTGTTTTGAGACAGAGTCTCACTCTGTCGCCCAGGCTGGAGTGGAATGGCACGACCTTGACTCACTGCAACCTCCACCTTCTGGATTCAAGCGATTCTCCTGCCCCCACCTCCCAAGTAGCTGGGATTATAGGCGTGTGCCACCACACCCGGGTAATTTTTGTATTGTTAGTAGAGATGGGTTTTCTTTTTTTTTTTTTTTTTTTTGAGACGGAGTCTCACGCTGTTGCCCAGGCTGGAGTGCAGTGGCGCGATCTCGGCTCACTGCAAGCTCCGCCTCCCGGGTTCCCGCCATTCTCCTGCCTCAGCCTCCTGAGTAGCTGGGACTACAGGCGCCCGCCACCGCGCCTGGCTAATTTTTTTTTGTATTTTTAGTAGAGACGGGGTTTCACTGTGGTCTCGATCTCCTGACCTTGTGATCCGCCCGCCTCGGCCTCCCAAAGTGCTGGGATTACAGGCTTGAGCCACCGCGCCCGGCCGAGATGGGTTTTCAACATGGTGGCCAGGCTGGTCTCGAACTCCTGACCTCAGGTGATTTGCCGGCCTCTGCCTCCCAATGTGCTGGGATTGTAGGCGTGAGCCACCGCCCCCAGCAGGGGGCACAGCTGTTAACAGGACAGCCCAAGTTCCCCCCTCCCCCGCTTGGATCCCCCAGTCTACCAGGAGATGTCAACTGTGCAAGTGGTCAGCTCTGGGCATTATGCCCACAGGGTCCTGGTGGCATCTGGAGGGTAACAGGGTAGCATACCATGCCTGTTCTCTTTCCCTGGTGTGACCTATTTGAAGGATGAGGAGTCAACAGGGGGCAGTTTGGGGCACCTGATTCCCTGAACCATGGGTCTTGCTCTAGTACCCGATTGTGATGTGATAAAAGGCTGACGACCAGGGCAGGGAGCAGCTGCTGGGCAGCCTTAGACAACCACCAAGCAGCCAGGACAGAGAGGGGCAGAGCAAGTCAGTGTTGGCGCCCCTGCCTCAGACCCCTATCATCTTGGGGAACAGTAGCCCAGAGGTTCAGGAAGATGTTAACTTAAATGTTCAGGGTGCCCCAGTCTGTTCAGCATGGCTGAAATCCACACTCCGTACGCTTCCTTGAAGAAACTGTTATCTTTACTCAATGGCTTCGTGGCTGTAAGTATGTCACAATCCAGGCCCCTGGTTTGTTGCAGCCCTTCCTCCACGGTCAGCTCCCTGAAAGACAGAAATAAGTTGATCCAAATTGGCGTCGAGATCTGTGGTTCCCTAGAGAAGCAGGAGGGATGTAGGGCAGACGGAGGAGGACGAGCAGGGAGCTTTGGGACCTGCCATCAACCCAGAGCTGGTGAAATCCAGCACAGATGAGTGTGATCTGGGGGAGCCCAGGTGGGTGATGGAAGAGCTTGGCTCTGAGTCAAATCCTGCAGCCGACCAAGTTGTTTGGGAAGGCCAGGAGAAAAGGTTATTTTCTGAATCTTTTAAATTTGTCAAGACATATTTTTCCTTACCATACAAGTAACTCGAAATGTACATTGCTGGCCGGGCGCGGTGGCTCAAGCCTGTAATCCCAGCACTTTGGGAGGCCGAGACGGGTGGATCACGAGGTCAGGAGATCGAGACCATCCTGGCTAACACGGTGAAACCCCGTCTCTACTAAGAAATACAAAAAAAAACTAGCCGGGCGAGGTGGCGGGCGCCTGTAGTCCCAGCTACTCAGGAGGCTGAGGCCGGAGAATGGCCTGAACCCGGGAGGCGGAGCTTGCAGTGAGCTGAGATCCGGCCACTGCACTCCAGCCTGGGCTACAGAGCGAGACTCCGTCTCAAAAAAAAAAAAAAAAAAAAAAAAAGAAATGTACATTGCTAAGGAATTGCCAGGCCGGGCGTGGTGGCTTACACCTGTAATCCCAACACTTTGGGAGGCCGAGGCTGGCGGATCACGAGGTCGGGAGTTCGAGACCAGCCTTGGCCAATATGGGGAAACCCTGTCTCTACTAAAAATTCCAAAAAAAATTAGACGGGCGTGGTAGCACACACCTGGAATCCCAGCTACTCGGGAGGCTGAGGCATGAGAATCGCTTGAAGCTGGGTGGCAGAGGTTGGCAGTGAGCCGAGATCGCGCCACTGCACTCCAGCCTGGGCAACAGAGCGAGACTCTGTCTTGATTTAAAAAAAAAAAAAGAAGTAATTGTCTTCATTGTAGCATAGTCTAAGGAAAAGCTGCCAGGAAAGAGAAGGAAATGAAATGTCACCCCTCCCCTTCACTTGTATTGTAACATTTTAAAGAGAATTAAGGCCGGGTGTGGTGACTCAAGCCTGTAATCCCAACACTTTGGGAGGCCGAGATGGGCAGATCCCTTGAGCCAGGAGCTCAAGACCGACTATAGTGAGATCCCCATCTCTATTTAAAAATAAATAAATAAATAAAGTGTTATTGGAACATGGCCATGCTCACTTATATGCAGATTGTGAACAGCTGCTTTTAGGCTACACCAATAGAACCGCGTAGTTTCAACAGACACCCTAAGGCCTGCAGAGTCCACAACATCTGGGTTTTTCAGGGAAAAAAAAAAATTTGCTAATCCCTGTCCTATGACATTATTTATTTTATTTTATAGTTTATTTTATTTTATTTTGAGTCGGAGTCTTGTTCTGTCACTCAGGCTGGAGTGCAGTGGCACGATCTCAGCTCACTGCAACCTCTGCCTCCCGGATTTAAGCGATTCTTCTGCCTCAGTCTCCTGAGTAGCTGGGATTATAGGCCGCCACCATGCCTGGCTAATTTTGTATTTTTAGTAGACACAGGGTTTCGCCATGTTGGCCAGGCTGGTCTTGAACTCCTGACCTCAGGTGATCTGCCTCCTTCGGCCTCCCAAAGTGCTGGGATTATAGGCTTGAGCCACTGTGCCTGGCCTATTTTATTTTTTGAGACAGGGTCTTGATCTGTCATTCAGGCTGGAGCCTAGTGGCACAGTCGTAAGTCACTGCAGCCTCGACCTCATGGGCTAAAGTGATCCTCCCACTGCAGACACCTGAGGAGCTGAGACTACAGGCACGCACTACCATGCCCAGCTATTTTTTTTTTTTTTTTTTTTTTTGCGGTGGGGAGAGGGTACACATGAGGTCCTACCAACCTGGTCTTGAACTCCTGGGCTCCCAAAGTGCTGGGATTACAGGCATGAGCCACTGCACTCACCCAGTTCTATTTGTGCACAACTAACAGATTACTTTTCTTCCTTTCTGATTTCTGTTCTAAAGATGTCTGGCATCATCCTCGTCGGCCTGGGCATTGGTGGTAAATGTGGAGGGGCCTCCCTGACGAGTGTCCTCGGACTGTCCTCCGCATATCTCCTTCACGTTGGCAACCTGTGCGTGGTGATGGGATGCGTCACGGTACTGCTTAGCTGTGCTGGGTGGTATGGAGTGACTAAAGAGAGCAGAGGCATGCTCTTATTTGTAAGTTGGATCTGCACACAGACCCCAAAACTGCCTCCCCACACATACAAATCTTTTTTTTTTTTTTTTTTTGAGACAGAGTCTCGCTTTGTCACCCAGGCTGGAGTGCAGTGGCACGATCTCAGCTCACTGCAACCTCTGCCTCCCGGGTTCAAGCGATTCTTCTGCTTCAGTCTCCCAAGTAGATGGAATTACAGGTGCCGGCCACCATGCCCTGCTAGTTTTTGTATTTTTAGTAGAGACAGGGTTTCGCCATGTTGGCCAGGCTGGTCTTGAACTCCTGACCTCGTGATCTGCCCGCCTCGGCCTCTCAAAGTGCTGGGATTACAAGTGTGAGCCACTGCGCCTGGTCTTGAATTGTTTCAAACTAGAGAGGCCAGGGTGGCCCGGGGTGGAGGGTCGGGGGAACAGAGACAGCCCCTCCCCTGCAGGGTACAAGGTCAGGAGGAGGCTGAGCAGGCTCCCAGGTCCTCTCTCCCACTGTGTGTCTTTTAGTGCATCCTGTCAATGGTTATTGTCCTCATCGTGGAAGTCACAGCTGCCACAGTGGTCCTTCTTTTCTTTCCAATTGTAAGTACAGCCCTGCTCCACCCACGTAGCATTAGAAAGATAAAGAACCAAAGCCGGGCGTGGTGGCTCACGTCTGTAATCCCAGCACTTTGGGAGGCTGAGTCGGGTGGATCACCTGAGGTCATGAGTTCGAGACCATCCTGGCCAACATGGTGAAACCCTGTATCTACTAAAAATACAAAAAATTAGCCAGGCGTGGTGGCGGGCGCCTGTAGTCCCAGCTACTTGGGAGGCTGAGGCGGGAGAATGGCGTGAACCTGGGAGGCGGAGCTTGCAGTGAGCCGAGATTGTGCCACTGCTCCAGCCCGAGCGAAAGAGCGAGACTCTGTCTCAAAAAAAAAAAAAGGTATAGAACCAATAGAAGTCCGCCCTCCCCGCCAGGCACCCACGATCAATTGTGGAGGGGCCTATCACACGTGCCACTTTCAATGGAGTGAGAAGCTGAAATCCTCAGCCTGCCCCTCTAAGGCCTCACAAAACCTGCCGAGTTCATTTAGTTCATCTCTCTTGGGTTTGGTGGCAAGAGAAGGGGAGATGATCAGAAGTGTTTGCATATTGATTGGGGTTTTGAAATGTATTCAAAATAGAGGGACAATTTAGCAAAATTCATCCAAATGACAAAAGCTTCAGTACTTTGACCTGGCAGTCCCATCTCTGGGAATTATTCAAGGACTCACTTGCTGGTGTGCAGAATCACATTCATGCCAGGGCATGTGAAAGATTGCAAGGAGGCCCAGGTGCGGTGGCTCACTCCTGTAATCCCAGCACTCTGGGAGACTGAGGCAGGTGGATCACAAGGTCAGGAGATCGAGACCAGCCTGGCCAACATGGTGAAACCCCGTCTGTACTAAAAATGTGAAAAAACTAGCCAGGCGTGGTGGCACATGCCTGTAATCCCAGCTACTCAGGAGGCTGAGACAGGAGAATCACTTGAACCCAGGAGCCAGAGGTTGCAGTGAGCTGAGATTGTGCCATTGCCCTCCAGCCTGGACAACAAGAGTGAAACTCTGTCTCAAAAAAAAAAAAAAAAACAGAAAGAAAAAGAAAAAGAAAGAAAGAAAAAAGAAAGATCGCAAAGAACCTAGTGAGTATGAATAAGGGTTTAGGTGAGTTAAAATACATCCACACAGTGGAATCCTGTACATCAGGTACAGAGAAGGAGGCGGTTCTCTGGGCACCAGATGGAATGCTCTCCAGGATAGAGTGCCGTCCTCATTGGCATCCTCCCCAGAGGCTGACCCTGAAACAAGAATTCAAAGGCATGTGGTTTGTTTGGGAGGTGATCCCAGAAAACACCTGCAGGGGACATAGCAAATGAGGCAGGTAAGGGAAGACAGCCCACAAAAGGGGATGCTGGGCACAGCATAGAACATGCACCTAAGTTATTCCACTCAAGTGGAGAGGGAGTTGGGATATTGATCCACCAACTCCCACTAGCCATTGATGGAGGTCTGCTCCCAGGGGGCACGTGGGCTCAGAGGCCAGAGAATCCTCACTTGCTGGCACTAGGGAGCCAGGCCAGTGGGCACAGAACTGACAAGGGCCACAGAGTTATGGGCAGCCCACCAAGAGCTCCTGCTACTCCTGTCGAGAACAGCCAGATGCAGAAAAATGAGTGCAGCATAAACCAAGGAGGAAGAATAGTGAACATATACTTTGCTTTGACACACATAGAAGAACATCTCTTTGGGGACACAGGAAACAGTTAACAGTCATTGGCATGGAGTGGGAGGAAATTTTTGGCTGGGAGGAAGGGGTGGTAGAGAGACTTTTCATGGTCTACCCTTCTGTGCATTGTCAATTTCGAACCACGTGCCTCTATCATCACTTTGCAAAAGGATTTTTTAAACCTTTGTTTAAAAAACAGAAAATTAAATGTGCCCCTTTTGTGCAGAGAGAGATTCCGTGGAGATGATATTCAATTCTTTAATGGAGTTACAGCCACATCGTGGGTGCAGCAGGGTGTGGGCGATTCCAAAGAGCAGATGATGCAAATTCGTGTGTGATGGGTACAGAGAGATACGCTTGGCTCCAGACCCACGCGTCTCCCTGTTTCCCTCTTTTGGGCGGGAGAGGGGGCACAGTAGCCTCCGTGTGTCTTCCTCTAGCACAGACCCATGAGCTGAGGGTAGGAAAAATGAAGGCAGCACGAGGGAAGCCCCCACCTCCCACTCTATCCTCAAGAACCTCTGCCAATGAACGGGCCACTCTTGCTAGTTGGGGTACTGACCGCTTCCTGTCCCATCTGTGAGGTTCGAGATGTGGTCTTGGAGCACACCGTCGTGACCCTGAGGAAGAATTACAGAGGTTACAATGAGCCAGACGACTATTCTGCACAGTGGAACTTGGTCATGGAGAAGGTGAGGCTCACTTAAAAAAAAAAAAAATTGTGGTAAAAGGTACACGACATGGGTGGGCGAAGCGGCTCATGCCTGTAATCCCAGCACTTTGGGAGGCCGAGGTGGGAGGATCACTTGAGGCCAGGAGTTTGAGACCAGCCTGACCAACATGGGGAAACCCCGTCTCTACTAAAAATACAAAAATTACCTCCGTGTGGTGGCAGGCATCTGTAGTCCCAGCTACTCAGCAGGCTGAGGCAGGAGAATCGCTTGAACCTGGGAGGCGGAGGTTGCAGTGAGTTGAGATTGCACCACTGCATTCCAGCCTGGGCGACAGAGGGAGTCCCTTTAAAAGAAAAAAAGAAATAGCCAGTCATAGTGGTGCATGCTTGTGGTCCCAGCTACTCAGGAGGCTGAGGTGGGAGGATCACTTGAGTCCAGGAAGTCAAGGCTGCAGCAAACTATGATGGCGCCACTACACTCCAGCCTGGGTGACAGAGCAAGACCCTGTTTCAAAAAAGAAAAAATATTTTTAAAAAGATACACAAATGAAATGTATCATTTAACAATTTTTGTTTTTTGAGTTGGAGTCTCATTCTGTCACCTAGGCTGGAGTGCAGTGGTGCAATCTCAGCTCTCTGCAACCTCCACCTCCCGGGTTCAAGCAGTTCTCCTGTCTTAGCTTCTCAAGGAGCTGGGATTAGAGGCACCCACCACCATGCCTGGCTAATTTTTGTTTTTTTAGTAGAGATGGGGTTTCACCATATTGGTCAGGCTGGTCTTGAACTCCTGGCCTCAGGTGATCCACCCGCTTCGGCATCCCAGAGTTCTGGGATTACAGGCATGAGCCACTGTGCCCGGCCTAAAATTTTTAGTAGAGATCTTTCAGCATGTTGCCCAGGCTGGTCTTGAACTCCTGGGCTCAAGGGATCTCCCTGCCTAGTCTTCCTAAAGTGCTAGGATTACAACGGTGAGCCACTGCGCCCAGCCCTATTTATTTGAAAAAAAAAAAAAAAAGTTTTGCTCGCTATGTTGCCCAGGCTGGTCTTGAACTCCTCACCTGAAGTGATCTTCCCGAATTGGCCTCTCAAAGTGTTGGGATTATAGGCATGAGTCACCGCAAATGGCTGATGCCTTTCTGCATGCTGGTTTTGGCTCCTCAAGCTTGTGATGGTACAGAATGTCTCTCTTTCATTCATTCATACAGTCCTCCCACGAATATTTATTGAGTATCTGTTATGAGTCAGGCTCTGTTTAGGGTTCTTGTTAGGGCACAAAAAAATCCTTGTTGGTGCTGGGCGCGGTGGCTCACGCCTGTAATTCCAGCACTTTGGGAGGCCGAGGCGGGTGGATCACCTGAGGTCAGCAGTTCGAGACCAGCCTGGCCAACATAGCGAAACCCCGTCTCTACTAAAAATACAAAAATTAGTCGGGCATGGTGGTGCATGCCTGTAATCCCAGCTAGTCGGAAGGCTGAGGCAGGAGAACTGCTTGAACCTGGGAGGTGGAGGATGCAGTGAGTAAGATCACACCATTGCACTCCAGCCTGAGTGACAGAGGGAGACTCCGTCTCAAAAAAAAAAAAAAATCTTTGTTGGGCCAGGCTCAGTGGCTCACATCTGTAATCCCAGCACTTTGGGAGCCTGAGGCGGGTGGATCGCTTGAGGCTAAGAGTTTGAGACCAGCCCAGGCAACATAGCAAGAGCCATCTCTACAATAGATTAAAAATATAGCCAGGCATGATGGCCTGCACCTGTAGCCCCAGCTACTCGGGAGGCAGAGGTGGGAGAATCGCATGAGCCCAGAAGATTGAAGTTGTGGTAAGCTATGATCTCAGCACTGCACTTCAAACTGTTTTTGAGGAACTGCCAGACTCCTTTCCATAGTGGCTGTATCATTTTCCATTTCCATCAGCAATGCAGGAGTCCAATTTCTCCACATCCTTGACACCTGTCATTTTCTGGGGTTTTTTTTTTTTTTTTTTTTTTTTTCTTTGAGATGGAGTCTCACTCTGTCACCCAGGCTGGAGTGCAGTGGCACAATCTTGGCTCACTGCAACCTCCGCCTCCCGGGTTCAAGTGATTCTCCTGCCTTAGCCTCCCAGGTAGCTGGGATTACAGGCGTGCACCACCATACCTGGCTAATTTTTGTATTTCTAGTAGAGACAGGACTTCACCATGTTGGCCCCATCTCTACTAAAAATACAAAAATTAGCCAGGCGTGGGGGCATGTGCCTGTAATCCCAGCTTCTCAGGAGGCTGAGGCAGGAGAATCGCTGAGGAGTTCAGCTTTTTTTGTTTTTAGAGACAGGGTCTTGCCCTGTTGTCCAGGCTGGAATGTAGTGGTGTGATCATAGCTCACTGCAGCCTTGATCTCCCGGGCTCAAGCGATCCTCCAGCCTCAGCCTCCTGAGTAGCTGGGACTACAGGCATCTGCCACCATGCCTGGCGAATTTTTTAATATTTGCCGAGGTGGGGTCTCACCCTGTTGCCCAGGCTGGGAGTTCAGCTTCTACCCTGAGTGAGATGGGAGCCGGGAGGGTTCTGAGCTGCGATGGGATGTTTGTAAGAGGACATTTAGCACAGTCTCTGGAATATTGTGACCACGCTAGACAGTAGCCATGGTAACCATGATTTCTGATGCGTTTATTATTTTATTATTTGAAAGAGACTCTCCAAGTATTTCTTCTCCTCTCTATAGCTAAAGTGCTGTGGGGTGAATAACTACACAGATTTTTCTGGCTCTTCCTTCGAAATGACAACGGGCCACACCTACCCCAGGGGTTGCTGTAAATCCATCGGAACTGTGACCTGTGATGGACGCAATGTGTCTACAAACGTCATCCACCAGAAGGTAACTGGAGATTTTGTGTGTTGCCTTGACAGACCCCTGAGGGCTGGTGACTTTATTTTTATCTTATTTTGAGACAGAGTTTCACTCTTGTTGCCCAGGCTGGAGTGCAATGGTGCAGTCTCGGCTCACTGCAACCTCCACCTCCCAGGTTCAAGTGGTTCTCCCGCCTCAACCTCCCAAGTAGCTGGGATCACAGGCATGTGCCACCACACCTGGCTAATTTTGTATTTTTAGTAGAGATGGGGTTTCGCCATGTTGGCCAGGCTGGTCTCAAACCTCAGGTGATCCATCCACCTCAGCCTCCCAAAGTGCTGGGATTACAGGCATGAGCCACTGCACTCAGCCTTTTTATTTATTTATTTTGAGATGGAGTCTCACTGTGTCTCCCAGGTTGGAGTGCAATGGCGCCATCTTGGCTCACTGCAACCTCCGCCTCCTGGGTTCAAGCGAGTCTCCTGCCTCAGCCTCCCAAGTAGCTGGGATTACAGGTATGTGCCACCACGCCTGGCTGATTTTTGTATTTTTAGTAGAGATGGCATTTCATCATGTTGGCCAGGCTGGTCTCAAACTCCTGAGCTCAAGTGATCCTCCCACCTCGGCCTCCCAAAGTGCTGGGATTACAGACATGAGCCACCACACCTGGCCTTATTTTTAGTTTTTTAGAGATAGGGTCTCACTCTGTTGCCCAGGCAGGAGTGCAGTGGTGTGATCACGGCTCGATGCAGCCTCAAACTCCTGGGCTCAAGTGATCCTCCTGCCTCAGTCTCCCGAGTAGCTGGGACCACAGGCACGTGCCACCGTGCCTGGCTAATTTTTTAAAATTTTTATTAGAGTCGGGGTCTTAGTATGTTGCCTAGGCTGGTCTCGAACTCCTGACCTCAAATGATCCTCCTGCCTCAGCCTCTCAAAATGCTGGGATTACAGGCATGAACCACCACACGCAGCCTGACAACTTTAATACAAATGGCTTCTTTTTTTTTTTTTTTTTTTTTTTTTTGAGACGGAGTCTCGCTCTGTCGCCCAGGCTGGAGTGCAGTGGCGCGATCTCGGCTCACTGCAAGCTCCGCCTCCCGGGTTCACGCCATTCTCCTGCCTCAGCCTCCCGAGTAGCTGGGACTACAGGCGCCCACAACCGCGCCCGGCTAATTTTTTGTATTTTTAGTAGAGACGGGGTTTCACCGTGGTCTCGATCTCCTGACCTTGTGATCCGCCCGCCTCGGCCTCCCAAAGCGCTGGGATTACAGGCGTGAGCCACCGCGCCCGGCCTCAAATGGCTTCTTTTGTGGGACCTCTGCAAAGGGGGTCAGGGAGAAAGAAATCAACTCTTACTGAGTGTTCAGCTGATTTTGACAACACAGCTCAGGAACTTACGGTTCCACCTTCTCTTAGAAACTGAGGCTTGGGGGCCGGGCGCGGTGGCTCAAGCCTGTAATCCCAGCACTTTGGGAGGCCGAGGCGGGCGGATCACAATGTCGGGAGATCGAGACCATCCTGGCTAACACGGTGAAACCCCGTCTTTATTAAAAATACAAAAAACTAGCCGGGCGCGGTGGCGGGCGCCTGTAGTCCCAGCTACTGGGAGGCTGAGGCAGGAGAATGGCGTGAACCCGGGAGGCGGAGCTTGCAGTGAGCAGAGATCGCGCTACTGCACTCCAGCCTGGGAGACAAAGTAAGACTCCTTCTCAAAAAAAAAAAAAAAAAGAAAAGAAAAGAAAAGAAACTGAGGCTTGGGGAGGGGACATCACTAGTTCAAGATCACAGAGCTTTGGCAGAGTTGGAGTCTGAAGCCACATTGGCCTGAGTCCATTGCCAACACCACACTACCTGCCCTCCAGAGACCTTAAATGGAGCAGTAACCATGAAAAGTGATCATCCCAGCAGGAATGAGGGCCAGCCATGTGATGGAACACTCACTTTGTGAGTTTTGTCCCATCATATCCCTTGAGGTGGGAAATTACTCTTGTCTCATTTTGCAGATGAGGAAATTGAGGCACAGAGAGTTTCTTGTGTCCAGGGAGTGGTGAGCTGGGTTTCAAGCCCCACCCCAGTTACCCCTTCACTTCTGCCATGAGTAATGAGCACAGAGATCTTCTGTGAGGGAAGAAATAGAAATCAGAGCTGGGGCAACATAGCAAAGTCCCCACCACAACAACAACAAAAATTTTTTTTGAGACACAGTCTTGCTCTATCACCCAGGATGGAGTACAGTGGTGCAATCTCAGCTCACTGCAGCCTCTGCCTCCCGGGTTCAAGTGATTCTCCTGCCTCAGCCTCCCGAGTGGCTGGGATTACAGGCTTGTGACACCATGGCCGGTTAGTTTTTGCATTTTTAGTAGAAACGGGATTTTACCATGTTGGTCAGGCTGGTCTCGAACTCCTGACCTCAGGTGATCCACCTGCCTCAGCCTCCCAAAGTGCTGGGATTATAGGCATGATCCACCCTGCCTGGCCAAAGAAATTTTTTTATATTAGCTGAGTGTGGTGGCACATGCCTAAAGTCCCAGCTATTCTGGTGGTTGAGGCAAGAGGATCACTGAAGTCCAGCAGTTCAAGACCAGCCTTGGCAACACAGCAAGATGCCATTTTTACAAAAAATTTAAAAATCAGCTGGGCATGGTGGCGTGAACCTGTAGGCCCAGCTAACTGGGAGGCTGAGGCAGGAGGATCGATTGAGCCCAGGAGATCAAGGCAACAGTGAGCTGTGACTGTGCCACTGCACTCCAGCCCGGGCCACAGAGCAAGACCCTTCTCTAAAATAGAAAAAAGAAGATGAAGAAGAAGAAGAAATATGAATCGTTCATTCCTTCATTTGCACTGAATGGCTCCTGCAAGGAAATAGGCCCTGTGGAAAATCAGCCAGGTTGAGTCCCAGGCAGAGGCCTCAGAGACAGACACGGGCCAGACACTGGTGCACTGGGCCCTGCACAAACTGCCTGTCACCTCCTATCCTTTCCCCCTTGCTCACTCTGTTCCGGCCGTGCTGGCCTCCTTGCTACTGCTCAGAAACACCAGGCACATGCCTGCCTCACGACCTTTGCACAGGCTGTACCCTCTGCCTAGAATGCTCTTCCTTCACGTGTCTTCCTACCTCTCAAGTCTTTACTCAACTGGCACTTTCTCCATGAGGCTGTTCTGACTTCCCATCTATAAAAGGATCCCTTATCCCAACGATCATGCTCTGTCTTCATACCCTGTTTCTGTGTCTTTCCAGCATTTATCACCACTTTACAGTATTATCACTATGCTTGCCATTAGCTGTTCTCCCCATTCAAATGACAGCCCCCTGAGGGCAGGAATTTTGTCTGTTTTATACATTGCTGGGTTGCCACTGTCCAATTCAGTGCCAGGCACTCAAATACCTATTATGTGGCTGAGTGTGATGGCTCATGCCTGTAATCCCAGCACTTTAGGAGGCCAAGGCAGGAGGATCACTTGAGGCCAGACGTTCAAGACCAGCCTGAACAACATAGCAAGACCCCCCATCTTCATAAAAAATTTACAAATGAACTGGGTGTGGCATTGCACGCCTATAATTTCAGCTGCTTGGGAGGCTCATGCAGGAGGATCGCTTGAGCCCAGGAGTTCGAGGCTGCAGTGAGCTATGGTCATGCCACTGCATCCAGTCTGAGTGACAGGACAAGACCCGATTTAGGAAAAAAAAACAAACCTATTACGTGAAAGGGGGCACTGCACAGTGACAACAGCCCGAGTTCAATGTGGCCCAAGCCTCCAGAGGAGAGATGTGCCAGGGGCCTAGAAGAGGGAGCAACTCCAGAAGTGCAGGAAGGAGGCCGGGCGCGGTGGCTCACGCCTATAATCCCAGCACTTTGGGAGACTGAGGTGTGTGGATCACCTGAGGTCAGGAGTTCACCAACATGGTGAAACCCCATCTCTACTACAAATACAAAAATTAGCTGGGCGTGGTGGTGGGAGCCTACAACTCCAGCTACTTGGGAGGCTGAGGCAGGAGAATTGCTTGAACCCGGGAGGTGGAGGTTGCCGTGAGCCAAGATCGTGCCACTGCACTCCAGCCTGGGCAACAAGAGCGAAACTCCATCTCAAAAAAAAAAAAGTGCAGGAAGGAGAGAGGATGCCCTGCCCATGCACTTTGCCTGGTGTCCTGATATCTCTGAGCCTCAGTTTCCTCATCTGTAAAGTGGAGGAAAGAAGAGTACCCAAATCATGGGGTTATAGTGAGAAATGAGTAAGAAAATATGTGGACCGAGAAGCCACTGAATACATGTCAGCTTTTCTGTTCATATGTAAAGAGCACTTAAAAATAACTAACAGTTATTGAATGCTGGCTACATGTCAGGCCACTGCAATGTACTTCATGTAGATTCCTTCTTTTATATTTATGTATTTATCTAGAGACAGGTTCTTGCTCTGTCATCCAGGCTGGAGTACAGTGGTGCAAATATGGCTCACTGCAGCCTTGACCTCCCAGGCTCAAACGACTCTCCCGTCTCAGCCTACATACAGTCACACACCACCACAATGGCTAATTTTTGTATTTTTTGTAGAGACGGGGTTTCGCTATGTTGTCCAGGCCAATCTCGAACTCCTGGGCTCAGGGAATCTGTCAGCCTCGGCCTCTCAGAGTGCTGGGATTACAGGCGTGAGCCATCGTGCCTGGCCTTATTTATTGTTTATTTAGAGATGGAGTCTCGCTCTGTCGACAGGCTGGAGTGCAGTGGCACAATCTTGGCTCACAGCAACCTCCGATTCCCTGGTTCAAGTGATTCTCCTGCCTCAACCTCCCGAGTAGCTGGGATTACAGGCGCCGCCACCTTGCCTGGCTATATTTTTGTATTTTTCATAGAGACGGGGTTTCACCATGTTGGCCAGTATGGTCTTGATCTCCTGACCTCATTATCCGCCTGCCTCCGCCTCCCAAAGTGCTAGGATCATAGGCATGAGCCACCGCGCCCAGCCTGTTTATTTTTGAGACAGGATGTTGCTCTGTCCCCTGGGCTGGCGTGCAGTGGCATGATCATGGCTCACTGAAGCCTCGACCGGCTGGGCTCAAGCGATCCTCCTGCCCCAATCTCTCAAGTAGCTGGGACTACAGCCGCACACCAGGCTGATATTTAAATTTTTTTAGAGAGGGAGTCCCACTATGTTACCCAGACTAGTCTTGAACTCCTGGGCTCAAGTGATCCTCCTGTCTTGGCTTCCCAAAGCGCTGGGATTATAGACATGAGCTACCATGGCTGGCCTTTGATTCTTTTACTCCTCACAAAATTCATGTGAGGCAGATCCAGTGGGTACCATTTATAGATGGGAAAATGGAGGTACAGAGAAATATAGTGACTTCTCCAAGGTCATACAGCTAGTAATAATCAAGGATGTCCAACCACACTTGATCGCCACACTGGAACATTAGCACAGACAAGTAGAAGGGAATCATCATTATGTTCTGTTGGGGGAATGAGGAGGACTGGGAAGATGCTAGGGTGGCAGGGGGCGGGTGGCAGTCAAATGAGATGGAGGGAAGGCCCTCATGGCTCTCTCCCCTTCTCCTCAAAGAATCTGAGAGGCATCTGGGTGGCCCAGTGAGTTGGGGTTGATGGGGATTTGCAATCCATGAGCCCCTAACCAGCTCCTGCTTGTTTTGGCATTTGTTTCCTCAGGGCTGTTTCCATAAACTCCTCAAAATCACCAAGACTCAGAGCTTCACCCTGAGTGGGGGCTCTCTGGGAGCTGCAGCAATACAGGTAAGACCCAGCCTCCCTAGGGCGTATTGAACTGTTTTATTAAGGACCTACCGTATGCCAAACTGTTCTGGTCACTGGGACACAGCAGTGAACAAAATACAAAACTTAAAAAAGAAAAGAAAAGAAATAAACTCAACAAAGAAGAGCAAACTAAACCCAAATCAAGCAGAAGGAAGATACTAAAGATTAGAGTGAAAATAAATGAAATGGAGAAAATCAATAAAACCAAAATTTGATTCTTTGAAAAGATAAAACAGGTAGGGCATAATGACTCAGCCTGTAATTCTAGCACTTTGGGAGGCTGAGGCAGGAGAACTGCTTGAACCCAGGAGTTCGAAATCAGCCTGGGCAACATAGTGAGACCACCCATTTCTACAAAAACAAAAATAAAAAAATTATCCAGGTGTGGTGGCACATGCTTGTAGTTCCAGCTACTTGGGGGGCTGAGGCAGGGGGATCACTTGAGCCTGGGATATCAAGGCTAGTGAGGCATGATTGTGTCACTGCACTCCATCCTGAGTGACAGAGTGAGATCATGTTACAAAAAACAAACCAAAAAAACACATAAAATTGACAGAACTCTAGTAGACTGAAGGGGGAAAAAAAGGGAAAGATTACTCAAATTACTAAAATTAGGAATGAAAGAGAGACATCACTACTGACCTTACAGAAATAAAGCAACTATAAGGGAAAAGTCTGAACCTGTATGCCAATAAATGAACTAACCTAGATGAAATAGACAAATTCCTAGATAAACACAAACGACCAAAACTGACTCAAGAAGAAATAGAGTATCTAGGCCGGGCGCGGTGGCTCAAGCCTGTAATCCCAGCACTTTGGGAGGCCGAGACGGGCGGATCACGAGGTCAGGAGATCGACGGGCGGATCACGAGGTCAGGAGATCGAGACCATCCTGGTTAACACGGTGAAACACCGTCTCTACTAAAAAATACAAAAAACTAGCCGGCCGAGGTGGCGGACGCCTGTAGTCCCAGCTACTTGGGAGGAGGAGGCAGGAGAATGGCGTGAACCCGGGAGGCGGAGCTTGCAGTGAGCTGAGATCCGGCCACTGCACTCCAGCCTGGGTGACAGCGCGAGACTCCGTCTCAAAAAAAAAAAAAAAAAAAAAGAAATAGAGTATCTAAATAGGTCTACAACAAGTAATGAGATTAAATTAGTAACCAAAAAACTTCCCACAAAGAAAAGATCAGGCCCAGATATCCTCACTGGAAATATTACCAAACTTTTAGAGAAGAATTAACACCATTGTTTCACCTGCAAACTCTGCCAATAAAAAGGAGGAAGACATATTTCCCAGTTTATTCTATGATGCCAATACAAGATATTGCAATGACATAAGAAAGTAAAACTACAAGGCCCGGCGTGGTGGCTCATGCCTGTAATCCCATAACTTTGGGAGGCCAAGGCAGGTGACTCACGAGGTCAAGAGTTCGAGACCAGCGTGACCAACATGGTGAAACCCTGTCTCTACTAAAAATATAAAAATTAGCTGGGCGTGGTGATGCATGCTTGTAATCCCAGCCACTCGGGAGGCTGAGGCAGGAGAATCGCTTGAATCTGGGAGGTGGAGTTTACAGTGAGCCAAGATTCCACCGCTGTACTTCAGCCTTGGTGACAGAACAAGACTCTGTCTCAAAAAAAAAAAAAAAAAATTATTATATCTTAATAAAAAGACAAGTAACCCAACCAAAATGGACAAAGGATTTGAATAGAGATTTTTATCCAAAGAAGGCATACAGATAGCCAGTAATCACATAAAAAAATGCTCTACCACCATCAGTCATTAGGGAAATGCAAATAAAAACACTTTATTCCCACTAGGATGGCTAAAGTAAGAAAGACAATAACAAGTGTTGGCAAGGATGTGGAGATATTTGAACACTTACACATTGTTGGTGAGACTGTAAAATGGTGAAGCCACTTCCTAAAATGTTAAACATAGAATTATTATTTGTCCCAGCAATTTCTCTCTTATGTTTATAATCCAAGATAATTGAAGACATGTATCCATACAAAAACCTTTATGTGAATGCTCATAGCAGGATTATTCATAATAATCAAAAAGTAGATAAAAAGTTATGTGGCAGTGGAGTCTGGGGAATATGGTCCATAGGGTTCCGGGGAAGGCCAAAGTGGAGAGGATGGGCCAGGCGCGGTAGTTCACGCCTGTAATCCCAGCACTTTGGGAGGCTGAGGTGAATGGATGACCTGAGGTCAGGAGCTCGAGACCAGCCTGACCGACATGGTGAAACCCCGTCTCCACTAAAAATACAGAAATTAGCCAAGCGTGGTGCTAGGCGCCTGTAATCCCAGCTACTCGGGAGGCTGAGGCAGGAGAATTGCTTGAACCCGGGAGGTGGAGGTTGCAATGAGCCAAGATAGTGCCATTGCACTCCAACCTGGGCAACAGAGTGAGACTCCTTCTCAAATAAATAAATAAATAAATAAATAAATAAATAAATAAATGGAGACGAATGCACTGTAACCACAGTGGCTCCAACTTAGACTAGGCGGTTCTTTAGCCATCTATAAAACCCTGCCCCGGAGATCAAGACCATCCTGGCTAACACGGTGAAACCCCGTCTCTACTAAAAAATACAAAAAACTAGCCGGTGGCCGGGTGCGGTGGCTCAAGCCTGTAATCCCAGCACTTTGGGAGGCCGAGACGGGTGGATCACGAGGTCAGGAGATCGAGACCATCCTGGCTAACACGGTGAAACCCCGTCTCTACTAAAAAAAAAATACAAAAAAATAGCCGGGCGAGGTGGTGGGCGCCTGTAGTCCCAGCTACTCGGGAGGCTGAGGCAGGAGAATGGCGTGAACCCGGGAGGCGGAGCTTGCAGTGAGCTGAGATCCGGCCACTGCACTCCAGCCTGGGTGACAGAGCGAGACTCCGTCTCAAAAAAAAAAAAAAAAAAAAAAAACTAGCCGGGCGAGGTGGCGGGCGCCTGTAGTCCCAGCTACTCGGGAGGCTAAGGCAGGAGAATGGCGTGAACCCGGGAGGCGGAGCTTGCTGTGAGCCGAGATCCGGTCACTGCACTCCAGCCTGGGTGACAGAGCGAGACTCCGTCTCAAAAAAAAGAATTAAAAAAAAAAACAAAAAACAAAAAACAAAAAAAAACCCTGCCCCTCACCTTTCTGGAACAGGATGCTCCCATTGCCCCCGTAACTCCAGTATGATTCTGGTTTGGAGATCTCTAGCATTGGATCCATGTTTCTCTCTTCACCCATTTCAGTTGCCAGGAATTCTCGCCACTTTGCTGCTGTTTATCAAGTTGGGCTGACACCCAGGCCTAGAGAAGATGAGACACCTGGGCCCACCCGGCTGCTGGAGAGTCAGTCTCAGTTTTATTTGTCTGTGGCACTCACTGCTTCTGGAGGGGAGACTGTTAATAAAAGATTTGGGAAACCCCTGTCCAGCCTGACTCCTTTCTCCTTACTTTCATTTTTGGCAATGATTTTACCTCAAAATACCTGAATTAGAGGCTATGTCCTTTCTCATACAACTTTCCTGTTTTGTAAATTATTATTGGGGTGTGTGTGTGTGTGTGTGTGTGTGTGTGTGTGTGTTTTCTCTTCGAGAGAGTCTTGCTGTGTTGCCAGGCTGGAGTGCAATGGCACAATCTCGGCTCACTGCCACCTCCACCTCTGGGGTTCAAGCAATTCTCCTGCCTCAGTCTCCCAAGTAGCTGGGATTACAGGCACTCGCTACCACGCCCAGCTAATTTTTTGTATGTTTAGTAGAGATGGGGTTTCACCATGTTGGCCAGTCTGGTCTTGAACTCCTGAGCTCAGGTGATCCACCTGCCTCAGCCTCTCAAAGTGCTGGGATTACAGGCATAAGCCACTGCACCCAGCCAGTTTTGTAAATAATTCTGGGAAACATCTAGAACTTTCACAAAAGCCAAGAACATTCATCCAATGAAACATATACACATCACCCAGGTTCAACAATGCAAAGATTGACATATTTGCTTTGTCAATCCCCTTTTTACCCTTGATAAAGTATTTTTTCATTTTTAAAAAATTGTATATATTTATAGGGTACAATGTGACATTTTGATATATGCATACAATGTGGAATGATTAAATCAAGCTAATTAACATATCTATCAGCTCACTTATTTTTTTTGTGGTGGTACATCTGTAATTCCAGCACTTTGGGAGGCCAAGGTAGGAGGATTGCTTGAGCCCAGGAGTTTGAGACCAGCCTGGGCAACATAGCAAGACCCCCCTGCCCCCTTGTTCTGTTGCTCAGGCTGGAGTGCAGTGGTGTGATCTCAGCCTATTGCAACCTCCCCACATTCTGGGTTCAAGCAATTCTCCTGCCTCAGGCTCCTGTGTAGCTGGGATTACAGGCACCTGCCACCCTGCCCGGCTAATTTTTTTGTATTTTTGGTAGAGATGAGGTTTCATCAGGCTGGTCTCAAACTCCTGACCTCAAGTGATCCGCCCGCCTCAGCCTCCCAAAGCTCTGGGAATACAGGCATGAGCCACTGCGCCTGGCCTGACTCCATCTCTACAAGATAACAACAAGAAAACCCTCCAAAAAACAAACCCCAGACAATGTCATTTCTTCCCTTCATATTTCAGTACACGTCTCTAATAATATGTTTATTTGCATTCACAACCATAACACCATCATCACATCTAGGATCATTAACATTGCTTGTTTGGCCTCCCTTAATACCTAGGCCATCGTTGAGTTTACCTGATAGGCTCAAAAACCTTTTTTAAAGGGACAGGACCTCATTGTGTCACCCATGCTGGATATGATTGTTGCTCAGGGTAACCTCTAACTCCTGGGCTCAAGGGAATCTCCCACCCCATGTCAGCTTTCCGAGTACACGGGACTACAGGCATGTACCACCATGCCCAGCTAATTTTTTTTCCTTTTTTTTTTTTTTTTATTTTTGAGACAGAGTCTCACTCTGT
Source organism: Macaca fascicularis (assembly GCF_037993035.2). Taxonomy (NCBI): domain Eukaryota; kingdom Metazoa; phylum Chordata; class Mammalia; order Primates; family Cercopithecidae; genus Macaca; species Macaca fascicularis. Next base: position 11,885,030 of record NC_088393.1, read on the forward strand.
TGCCCAGGTTGCAGTGCAGAGGCACAATCTCAGATCACTGCAACCTCTGCCTCCTGGTTTCAAGCAATTCTTCTGCCTCAGCCTCCTGAGTAGCTGGAGTTACAGGTGCCTGCCACCACACATGGCTAATTTTTGTATTTTTAGTAGAGATGGGGTTTCGCCACGTTGGCCAGGCTGGTCTCGAACTCCTGACCTCAAGTGATCCTCCCACCTCAGCCTCCCAAAGTGCTGGGAATACAGGCTTGAGCCACTGCGCCCGGCCAGAAATAAACATTTTTACCCACATTTCTGATACCAAATATGTGGGGTTTTCCACACTAAATAATTCTCCAATTCTCTGTGGATACCCGCTGGGTGTCCTACAATTCAATTTTGACATCAATTACCCAGAGTTGGTGTGTGACCCCGTAGGTTTAAGGGCTGAGTCCCACAAAACTGAGCTGCCCTCACTTCAGATGTATCAAGTATCGAGTTCCCAGGTTACCCATACTTCAGTCCAACATGGCTACAAAGGCAGGTGGGTTCTCACAAGCCTCCTCCCTTTCAGGTTTGATAATTTACGAGAATGATTTACGGATCTCAGGAAAGTGTTTTACTTACTACTCCTCGTTTATTATAAAGGAGACAACTCAGGCTGGGCATGGTGGCTCAAGCCTGTAATCCCAGCACTTTGGGAGGCTGAGGCAGGTGGATCACGAGGTCAGGAGATCAAGACCATCCTGGCTAAGCCGGTGAAACCTTGTCTCTACTAAAAAATACAAAAAACTAGCCAGGCGAGGTGGCGGGCGCCTGTAGTTCCAGCTACTCAGGAGGCTGAGGCAGGAGAATCGCGTAAACCCGGGAGGCAGAGCTTGCAGTGAGCTGAGATCCAGCCACTGCACTCCAGCCTGGGTGACAGAGCGAGACTCCGTCTCAAAAAAAAAAAATAGAGGAAGTTAGGTTAGGAGAGCTTTATTGTATTAATCTGTTTTCCTACTGCTAGAAAAAACTGCCTGAGACTGGGTAATTTACAAAGGAAAGAGGTTTAGCCGGGTATGGCGGCTCACGCCGGTAATCCCAGTATTTTGGGAGGCTGAGGTGGGCAGATCACGAGGTCAGGAGTTCAAGACCAGCCTGGCCAACATGGTGAAACCTTGTCTCTACTAAAAACACAAAAATTAGCCGGGCATAGTGGAGCGTGCTTGTAATCCCAGCTACTTGGGAGGCTGAGGCAGGAGAATTGCTTGAACCCTGGAGGTGGAGGTTGCAGTGAGCCAAGATGGCACCACTGCATTCCAGCCTGGGTGGCAGAGCAAGACTCAGTCTCAAAAAAAAAAAAAAAAAAAAAAAAAAAAAAGGAAAGAGGTTTAATTAACTCACAGTTCAGCATGGCTGGGGAGGCCTCAGGAAACTTACAATTATAACGGAAGGCAAAGGGGAAGCCAGACACCTTCTTCACAAGGTTGCAGGAAGAAGAGCCGAGAGAAGGCGGAAGAACCCCTTATAAAACCATCAGATATCGCGAGAACTCACTTGCTATCGGGAGAACAGCATGGGGGAACCAACCCCATGACTCAATGACCTCCACCTGGTCTCTCCCTTGAAACGTGGGGATTATGGGGATTACAATTCAAGGTGAGATTTGGGTGGGGACACAAAGCCAAACCGAATCAACTGTGACTACCTGGGGTAAGGGCCATCCAGGCAGAGGCAGGGAGAGCATCCTGTGCAAAGGCCTTGGGGCGGGGGTCTGGTATGTTCAGATAGCAGCAAATACGCCAATGTGGCTGGAGGGGAGCAAGCGTGGGGAGGCAAGTGGAGAGATGGAGGAGGGTGGGGAAGTGATGAGTCAGATCATGCAGGGCCCTGGGGAGCCACAGGAAGGACTTTGGCGTTTACTCCAAGTAAGGTGGGAGCCATTGAAGGTTCTAAGCAGAGGAGGGCTGTGCTCTGACTCAGGTGTTCACAGGTGTCCTCTTGCTGCTGTGGGGAGAACTGACCTCTTTACCAGAAGTAGCTGAGGGAAACAGTGTCCTCCCTACCTCCCATATAACAGAGCTTTCCAAGGTCAAGGTGGTGGCCATGGGACCCAGCGAGAGGCAGCCCCAGGCCCGGTGAGGTTTCTGCTGTGTCTCGAAGGGCGCTTGACTTAAATCTGCTTAGTTGCAAATCAACCCCCCTTTCCCAGAAATGCACTTCACTAATGGAAATAAAAGCACAACTACATTTTGGGCATGACGGATTTAATTTTTTCTTGTGGAGAAAAAGAGTACATCTTTCCAAACTGGACATCAAGGAATTGCTACACAGAAGAACCACATCCAGGATAGAAAGGACCAGCCAGAGCTCGTTCAGTAGTGTATTTCAGAATCGTCAGGGAGGAGCCAGTAGCGGAATTACCATGTTAACACTGAGACCACATTGCACCCTTTGTTTTTCTAAATGGAGTAGGAAAGAAAGATGCTAAAATGTGATCTTGGGAGGAGTCCCCCAGTCCCCACAAAAAGAAGGAGAGAAAAAAAAAAAAAAAAAAACAGAACTCCAAACCGCTGTGGTCATGGCAATTTCCCATCAAAACTGCCCATGTAAACACAAGCTGCTAAAAGTGAATGTTAAGAAGGAAGGCACTGGTTAGTGGGTGATCCTGACTTCAATCCCCTGGAGCTGGAGAGGGGTTTTCCCACGGCCTTTGGTTTAATGTGTCTGTAAACTCAACAAACCTCCCTTCCCTGAGGTAATCTGCAAAAACATCAGTTTCCAGTCCCCAGAGACCATTTCGAATTAAACCTCACCCCCAAAATCATTCAATGTAACATTTGCCTTATTTTGAGAAGAAACAAATGTTCCCATATTATTCCCAGTCTTTGAGAGAATCCAGAGGCAGCTCTCTCCGCTGCTACTTGAAGTTGAACTCTTGAAAAATCTTATGTAAACAGAAAGCTTAGGCCAGGTCAGGAGTAAGATGCAGTCAAAGCTGTTTCTTGTCAGGCAGGCGATTACAAGTTAGCTCCGCCCTATTCAAGACAATCTCATCCATTCCTTTTTTTGACAGCAGTTTAGACACAACTGGCCAACAAAACCAGCCTGGCCAACAAGGTGAAACCCTATCTCTACTAAAAATGCAAAACGTAGCCGGGTGTGGTGGCAGGTGCCTGTAGTCCCAGCTACTCAGGAGGCTGAGACAGGAGAATCGCTTGAACCCAGGAGGTGGAAGTTGCAGTGAGCCGAGATCATGCCACTACCCTCCGGCTTGGGCGACAGAGCGACTCTCCGTCTTAAACAAACAAACAAAAACCTCAGCAGGCCATACTGCATCTTAAGAAGTCTTTTTGAAGCTGCTTTAGTTTGACTTTAGTGTTAAAGCAACTACAAATTTTTGACTCCCGCCCACATACTCAGATACCCTCACTTTGTGTGTTTATAGGATTTGTCCATTTCACCTCAGTCATCTCATTTGCTGGTATAAAGATACTCTCAGCTGGGCGTGATGGTTCATGCCTGTAATCCCAGTGCTTTGGGAGGCTGAAGGAAGTGGATCACTTGAAATCAGTTTGAGACCAGCCTCACCAACATGGTGAAACCCCTTCTCTACTAAAAATACAAAAATTAGCCGGGTATGGTGGCATGTGCCTGTAATTCCAGCTACTCGGGAGGCTGAGGCAGGAGAATCACTTGAACCCTGGAGACGGAGGTTGCAGTGAGCTGAGATTGTGCCACGGCACTCCAGCCTGGGCAATAGAGCGAGACTCTGTCTCAACAACAACACAAACGATACCCTCACTCCAAAGTTCTAAGGGTAGCCTCTGGTATGAAGTAACTGGGGCTCCCTAGAAATAAATCTAAATTCGAACCAGGCTTTTCCCCTCACACATACCCCAGGGAAGAGGCTGAGCTCATGAAAGCTGCAGGAAGTCATTTTGGCTGCAGGGGCTGGGAGAGCAGACACAGCCTCTGAAACAGTCAGGGGGGTGAGAACATAAAACATCCGCTTAGCCATCCTAACAGTGCTGGTCCTGTTAAGGTTGGTGTTTAGGAGCTAAGAAAACGTGCTGCGCCCCTAGAGTTTGGAATCTGATGGGCAGAAAGTGCCTCTAAACTGGAGGTCAAGATGTAAGTCTTCAAACTGCACACATAACCTCTGAGCAGAAGCCCCCAGAGGTGGGGACCCCAGCTTCAGGGACTCCCCGGCACTGATCACAGCCCATCCCCCCATTCACATAAGGGCCTGCCACTCTCAGGCTATCTACAAAGTACAAGCGGTGACAGCAAGTTACTCAATCCTACCATCTCACCCCTTCTGCCCAACCCCCAGCACCCCTTAGAAGTGACCCCTAGTTTGAGGCTGTGGTGAGCTGTGATTGCACCACTGCACTCCAGCCTGGGCGACAGAGCGAGACCATCTCAAAAAGAAAAAAAAGAAGTGACTCCTCCATTAGCAAAAATTGTCGGCCGGGCGGTGGCTCAAGCCTGTAATCCCAGCACTTTGGGAGGCCGAGACGGGCGGATCACGAGGTCAGGAGATTGAGACCGTCCTGGCTAACACGGTGAAACCCCGTCTCTACTAAAAATACAAAAAATTAGCCGGGCGTGGTGGCGGGTGCCTGTAGTCCCAGCTACTCGGGAGGCTGAGGCAGGAGAATGGCGTAAACCCGGGAGGCGGAGCTTGCAGTGAGCTGAGATCTGGCCACTGCACTCCAGCCTGGGCAACAGAGCGAGACTCTGTCTCAAAAAAAAAAAAGTATTGTCACATCCCTGGGCCCTGCCGATGACAAGGATTGGGAAATGGGCATTGGGTGTGGAAGGGCCCCCCTCAAGTTGGAGGAGCCCAGGTGCGTACATCAGAAAGTTGCCGACAACTGCCTGTGGTGGCTGGGAACGTTGCTTCATTTCCTTTTCTAGCAGGATGTATGATTGGGCAAGAACTTGCTTAAAACACAACCAGCTAAACAGGGCCTAGGAGGGAGGGCCCAGGCTCCTGACTCTGAGGTTAATTAACTTCTGGCCGAAAGCCCAGAGCCGGAGTGCTAGGGGTTGGGCGAATCTCTGCCCTGTCTAATGTGGTCCATAGTTCCAGAATTCAATTCAGGATCAGAGATGCGGTGAACACAGCAAAAACAGTGGCAGGGTTGTGGGTGATGTGGCTCTTGGGGGAAGCTTGGAAGGCACTTCTGGGGTCCCTGAAGCCAGGGTGTTGAGGGGATTTGACTCCTTGTCCCTTCTACAATGGGGAAAGGCCGCTTTAATGCTGCTTTTTGTAAGTAGAGGGTCTGCAGGGGTCAAAATCACCATCCCACCTTGGAATCCAGGAAGTTCGTGGGGGCAGGCTCAGAGACCAGCCTGCAGGACCTGAGAAAGAGGCGCCGCCTTCCCTGGACGAACTCCAAGAACGCACACTGTGCGAGGAAGAAGATGAACCATCTTCCACCAGCTTGGAAATATCAGTCCTGCCCAACCCAGAAGAGACCTGGAAAATGGTTCTAAGCTAGAAGGCACCACGGAGGCCCCTCCATCAGACAGAATGGGACGTGTCGCCCGCGGCCACCCTCCTTAACACACCCTGGAAAGCAGCACGCTCATGCATGTCAGTGTCCCCGGGCCCCTGCCTGCCATGCAGAGCTGAGTCCCCATGGTCTGTAGCCTCTTACCGGGGCTGCCTGAGCAACCTGGCAGCCACGGCGACATTGTGAAAGAATGAGCCATGCAGGAGTCGGGGGGCAGTTGACAGAAGGGAAGGGATTGCCCTGAGCTTGGAGATAACCATTGTGGCTCATGCCTCAATCACAGTCCCTGCCGAGGCCGGAGAGAGGTGGGTAGGGGGTTTGGGGACATCTCTAGCAGCTGCAGCTGCTGGGCTGGGGGGCTGGAGCATCCCCCACGGCCGGGCCTTTCCCATTGCTGCCTGAGCTGGAGCTGGGTTCCAGGGACTCGTTCATCTTCTCGCAGATGACATCCACCAGGCGCTCGAAGACCTGCTTCACATTGATGTTCTCCTTGGCGCTGGCTTCAAAGAACTCGAAACCTGGATGAATGTTAATGTGGGAACACGTGTAAGACCCCCGAGGGGCAGAGTCTCAGCTGTGGCATCACAGAAACCTGGCTTCTAAGCCTAGTTCTGCCCTTTATCCTGCTGTAGGACCTTGGCCGTGTGCCTTTGCTGCTCCAAGCCTCAGTTTGCTCATCTGTAAAATGGGAACAATGATCCTATCGATGATAAAAATCTGTGGCAGGCCAGGCGCAGGGGCTTATGCCTGTAATCCTAGCACTAAGGGAAGCTACGGTGGGAGGATCACTTGAGGCCAGGAGTTCAAGACCAACCTGGGCAACAGAGCAAGGCCCTGTCTCTACAATAAATTTTTTTCAAAAGTAGACAGGCGGCCAGGTGAGGTGGCTCACGCCTGTAATCCCAGCACTTTGGGAGGCCGAGGCAGGTGGATCATTTGAGGTCAGGAGTTCAAGACCAGCCTGACCAACATGATGAAACCCTGTCTCTATGAAAAATACAAAAAATTAGCTGGACGTGGTAGCACGCGTCTGTAATCCCAGCTACTCGGGAGGCTGAGGCAGGAGAATTGCTCGAATCTGGGAGGCGGAGGTTATAGTGAGCTGAGATCACACCACTGCGCTCCAGCCTGGGCGACAGAGTGAGACACTATTGAAAATAAATAAAAAATAGATGGGCGTGGTGGTGTTCACCTGCAGTCTCAGCTACTCGGAAGGCTGAGGCAGGAGAAGGGTTTCAGCCCAGGAGGTCAAGGCTGCAGTGAGCCATGATCACATCACTGCACACCAGCCTGGGTGACGGAGCAAGACCCTGTCTCAAAAACAACCAAACGAAACCCTACGGCTGCAGCCATGGTCTGGACAATGCTAAGCATCTCTCTGTCACAAGGCAGTGGCTGCAAGAGTGTAGGTGGGAGGGTACATGAAGAGTTCTGCTGCCCAGCGGCCATGGCAGTGCCCACAGGTGGCTGTAGCTCACCTTCCACCCAATTTCTGCTGCACAGAAAGGCATCGTCAGGAGACCCATCAAGGCACATTTTTCACTGCCTTTTTTTTTTTTTTTTAAGAGAAACGGTCTCTTTCTATTGCCCAGGCCAGAGTGTAGTGGTGTGAACATGGCTCATTGCAGCCTCAACCTCCTGGGCTCAAGCAATCCTCCCGCCTTGGCCCCCTGGGTAGCTGTGCCTATAGATGCACCCCACCACACCCAGCTAATTAAAAAAATTTTTATTTTGTAGAGGTGGGGATCTCACTATGTTGTGCAGGCTGGTCTTGAACTGCTGACCTAAAGCAATCCTCCCGCCTAGGCCTCCCAAAGTGCTGGGTTTATCAGCGTGAGCCACCATGCTGGGCTTCCTACATCCTTTTAAGGTTGCCTGAGGGTCTGCCTGAGAGGAGCTGTCCCTGAATCTCCAGGCAGCCCCACCTGCCACATCACTAAGGTAAGCCAGGAATTCAGACAAAAGCCTGCCACAGGCCAGGCGCGGTGGCTCAAGCCTGTAATCCCAGCACTTTGGAAGGCCGAGACGGGCGGATCACGAGGTCAGGAGATCGAGACCATCCTGGCTGACACAGTGAAACCCCGTCTCTACTAAAAAATACAAAAAAACTAGCCGGGCGTGGTGGCGGGTGCCTGTAGTCCCAGCTACTCGGGAGGCTGAGGCAGGAGAATGGCGTGAACCCGGGAGGCGGAGCTTGCAGTGAGCCAAGATCACGCCACTGCACTCCAGCCTGGGCGGCAGAGCGAGACTCTGTCTCAAAAAAGAAAAACAAAAAAAAAAAAAACAAAAAAAAAAAACAAAAGCCTGCCACATTACACGTGGCCAAGAGTGAAGCGGGTCTGTCTGTTCTGTGCGTCATACTGCACTATAAAAATGGAATCATAATGAGTTAGGTGTGTAATTATCTGTTTATTATCTGTCTCCGCTACTAGAAAGCCGGCTCCAGGCAGGCAGGATTTCCGCCCATGGCTGCACCCAGTGCCTGAAACGGAGAGGGTGCTTAGAAACTGTCTGCTGAATGGTTGAATGAATGAGTGGGTAAATGAATGAATAGCAGAGGCAGGACATGAACTGAGATCTACTGTGAGCCTAGAGATATCAAAGCCATCCCACTGTCTTCCTGGGCAGATCTGGTGTTTCCTTATCCACGTGTGGCCTTGCCTCATATAATCTGTGTTCTTTATTTTTCTTTTTGTTGAGATGGAGTTTCACACTTGTTGCCCAGGCTGGAGTGCAATGGCACGATCTCGGCTCACCGCAACCTCCGCCTCCCGGGTTCAAGCGATTCTCCTGCTTCAGCCTCCCAAGGAGCTGGGACTGCAGGTGTGCACCACCATGCCAGGCTAATTTTTGTATTTTCAGTAGAGATGGGTTTCACCATTTTGGCCAGGCTGGTATCGAACTCCTGACCTCAGATGATCCGCCTGCCTCAGCTTCCCAAAGTGCTGGGATTACGGGCATGAACCACCATGCCCGGCTTATTTTTCTGATATTAACCAGGCTTGGTGGTATGCGCATGTAGTCCCAACTACTCAGGAGGCCAAGGCAGGAGAATCACTTGAACCCAGGAGTTCAAGACCAGCCTGGGTATCACAGGGAGACCCTGTCTCTAAAATACATAAAAAGTTTAAAAAGGAAAAAATAATTTTTTTTGATGTTATTCAATAAGAAATTTACTGTAGAAACTAGAAACTACAGAAAAGTATTGAGACAGCCTAAAATCCCAGTACTTTGGGAGACTGAGGCAGGTGGATCACCTGAGCTCAGAAGTTTGAGACCAGCCTGGGCAACACAGCAAGACCCAGTCTCTAAAGAAAATATAAAAATTAAGGCCGGGCACGGTGGCTCAAGCCTGTAATCCCAGCACTTTGGGAGGCCGAGGCGGGCGGATCACGAGGTCAGGAGATCGAGACCATCCTGGCTAACACGGTGAAACCCCGTCTCTACTAAAAAATACAAAAAACTAGCCGGGCGAGGTGGCGGGCGCCTGTAGTCCCAGCTACTCGGGAGGCTGAGGCAGGAGAATGGTGTGAACCCGGGAGGCGGAGCTTGCAGTGAGCTGAGATTGCGCCACCACTGCACTCCAGCCTGGGTGACAGAGCAAGACTCCATCTCAAAAAAAAAAAAAAAAAAAAAAAAAAATTAAGGCCGGTCATGGTGGTTCACGCCTGTAATACCAGCATTTTGGGAGGCCAAGGTGAGCAGACCACTTGAGGTCTGGAGTTCGAGACTAGCCTGGCCAATGTGATGAAACCCTGTCTCTACTAAAAATGCAAAAATTAGCTGGCCATGGTGGTGCACACCTGTGATCCCAGCTACTGAGGAGACTGAAGCAGGAGGATCACTTGAACCTGGGAGGTGGAGGTTGCAGTGAGCCGAGATTGCGCCATTGCACACCAGCCTGGGTGACAGAACAAGATGCTATCTCAAAAAAAAAAAAAAAAAAAAAAAAGTTGGCCTCACGCGGTGGCTCATGCCTGTAATCCCAGCATTTTGGGAGGCCGAGGTGGGCGGATCACGAGGTCAGGAGATTGAGACCATCCTGGCTAACATGGTGAAACCCCGTCTCCACTAAAAAATTTAGCCGGGCATGGTGGCGGGCATCTATAGTCCCAGCTAATTGGGAGGCTGAGGCAGGATAATCACTCCTGGGAGGTGGAGATTGCAGTGAGCCGAGATTGTGCCACTGCACTCCAGCCTGGGCAACAGAGCGAGATTCCGTCTCAAAAAAAAAAAAAAATGGGGGTGGCCAGGTTTGTTGGCTCACACCTGTAATCCCAGCACTTTGGGAGGCCAAGGTGGGCGGATCACAAGGTCAGGAGTTCGAGATCAGCCTGCCCAATATGGTGAAACCCCATCTCTACTAAAAATACAAAATTTAGCTTTGTGTGGTAGTGTGTGCCTGCAGTCCAAGCTATTCAGGAGGCTGAGGCAGAAGAATCGCTTGAACCTGAGAGGCGGAGGTTGCAATGAGCCGAGGTTATGCCACTGCACTCCAGCCTGGCAACAGAGCGAGACTCCGTCTCAAAAAATTAAAATAAAAATAAGTAAATATTAACCAGGTGTGGTGGCATGCACCTGTCATACCACCTACTTGGGAGGCTGAGGTGGGAGGATGACCTGAGCCAGAGAAATTGAGGCTACAGTGAGCCGAGGTCATGCCATTGTACTCCAGCCTGGGCAACAGAGTAAGACCCTGTCTCAAAACAAAAATGCAAAGCAATGTATGGAGATAGAGATAAAAGTCATTTGTAATCTCATCACTTGGAAACAATTACTATTGGTGTTTTGCTATTCAGCTTTCTAGTCTTTATTCATCTTTTTTTTTTTTTGACACAGAGTCTCCCTCTGTTGCCCTGGCTGGAGTGCAGTCGTATGATCGTAACTCACTGTGGCCTCGACTCTTGGGCACACCTCAATCTCCCAAGTAGCTGGAACTATAGGAGTGTGCCACCACACAGCCAATTTTTGGTTTTTTATAGGGGTGGGGTTTCACCATGTTGCCCACGCTGGTCTCTAACTCCTAGACTCAAGTGATCCTTCTGTCTTGACCTCCCAAAGTGCAAGGATTACAGGAATGAGCCACCATGCCCAGCCTTTAGTCTTTTTCTATATAAATATGTCATTGTTGGGGTTAGGTTTGTAAGGGATGTGTTTGTGCACATGTATATGTGTCTGGCTTTTTTTCCTATAAAATTGGAATCAGGCCAGGCACGGTGGCTCATGCCTGTAATCCCAGCACTTCAGGAGGCTGAGGCAGTAGATCACCTGAGGTCAGGAGTCTGAGACCAGCCTGAGCAACATGGTGAATCCCCATCTCTACGAAAAATACAAAAGTAGCCAGGCGTGGTGACGCATGTCAGTAATCCCAGGTATTCGGGAGGCTGAGGCAGGAGAATTGTTTGAACCTGGGAGGCAGAGGTTGCGGTGAGCCGAGATCGTGCCATTGCACTCCAGTCTGGGCAACAAGAGTGAAACTCCATCTCAAAAAAAAAGAAAAGAAAAAAAAAATTGGGATCAAATCCTGTCTCCTGCTTTGAACTCCAATCTTCTTTTTGTGTGTGTGTGTGTGTGTGTGTGTATGTGTGTGATACAGGCTCACTCCATCACCCAGGCTGGAGTGCAGTGGCGCGACCTCAGCTCATTGCAACTTCCGCCTCCGGGGTTCAAATGATTCTCACACCTCAGCTTTCCAAGTAGCTGGGATTACAGGCATGTGCCACCACACCCAGCTAATTTTTGTATTTTTGGTAGAGACGGGGTTTTACCATGTTGGCCAGGCTGGTCTCCAACTCCTGACATCAAGTAATCTGCCCACCTCAGCCTCCCAAAGTGCTGAGATTACAGGCGTGAGCCACCGAACCTGGCCTGTACTCCAATATTTTAAACACAATAACAGAAAGTGAGAATCTCCCTTTACCCCGAGACCCCAGATATAATCTGTAAGTAGGTGTGGGAAACACTTCCAAGTATTTCAGCCCATGGTGGACATAACTAATTTTACCACTTCCAGGCTAACTGGGGATTCAGGACCCTGCCCCACAGAACAAAGACCCAGTTTCTCTAACAAAGCAATGGCAAGAATAAAAGGCAAAAGGGATAGCTCAGAGGTCAGCAAACCTCCTCTGTGAAGGGCCAGATGGTAAATTTCTTTTTCTTTTTTTTTTTTTTATAAGACGGAGTCTCGCTCTGTCACCCAGGCTGGAGTGCAGTGGCGTGATCTCGGCTCACTGCAAGCTCCACCTCCCAGGTTCATGCCATTCTCCTGCCTCAGCCTCCGAGTAGCTGGGACTACAGGCGCCCGCCACCGCGCCCGGCTAATGTTTGTATTTTTAGTAGAGTCGGGGTTTCACCGAGTTAGCCAGGATGGTCTCGATCTCCTGACCTCGTGATCCGCACACCTCGGCCTCCCAAAATGCTGGGATTACAGGTGTGAGCCACCGCGCCTGGCCCAGATGGTAAATATTTTAGGCTTTCTGGGTCATATGGTCTCTGTCTCAGTTACTCAATTCTGCGCTTGAAGCACTGCATATACCCTTTTCTGTATTGAGACAGCCTGTAATCAGACATGTGATTACCATAAACAATAGCAACCACAGACAATGCATCAACAAATAGGCATCGGCTGGGCATGGGTGTGAGTTCACTCCTGTAATCCCAGCACTTTGGGAGGCCAAGGTGGGAGGATTGCTTAAGCCCAAGAGTTCAAGATCAGCCCAGACAACATGGCAAGACCTATCTCTGAAACATTTTTTTTTTTTTTTTGAGACAGAGTCTCACTCAGGCTGGAGTGCAGTGGCGCGATCTCAGCTCATTGCAACCTCCGCCTCCCAGGTTCAAGTGATTCTCCTGCCTCAGCCTCCTGAGTAGCTGGGATTACAGCTGTGTACCACCACACCCGGCTAATTTTTTTGTATTTTTAGTAGAGATGGGGTTTCACCATGTTGACCAGGGTGGTCTCGATCTTCTGACCTTGTGATACACCCGCCTCGGCCTCCCAAAGTGCTGGGATTACAGGCATGAGCCACCGTGCCTGGCAAAAAAAAATTTTTTTTTTAATTAGGCAGGTGTGGTGGAGTACACCTGGAGTCCCAGGTACTTGGGAGGCTGAGATGGGAGGATCACTTGAGCCCAGGAGATGGAGGCTACATTGAGCTATGATCGTGCCACTGCACTCCAGCCTGAGCACCAGACAGGGACCTTGTCTCAAAAAAATAAAAAATAAATTAAAAAAATAAATGGTTGGGAGGTCGAGGCGGGTGGATCACCCAAGGTCAAGAGTTCCAGACCAGCCTGGCCAGCATGGTGAAACCCCATCTCTACTAAAGATACAAAAATTAGCCAGGCGTGGTGGCATGCGCCTGTAATCCCAGCTACTCAGGAGGGTGAGGCAGGAGAATCGCTTGAACTGGGGAGGCGGAGGTTGTAGTGAGCCGAAATCACACCACTGCACTCCAGCCTGGGCGACAAGAGCAAGACTCCGTGTAAAAAAATTTTTTTAAAAAAAGGGTATGGCTGTGTCTCAGAAAAACTTCATTTATAGATACAAATTTGAATTTCATATAAATTTCCCATGTCATTTTTTTTTTCAACCACTTAAAAATGTAAAAACCAACCAGGTGCCGTGGCTCATGCCTGTCATCCCAACACTTTGGGAGGCTGAGGCAAGCCAATTGCTTGAGCCTGGGAGTTCAAGACCAGCCTGTGCAATATAGTGAGACCTCATCTCTACAAAAAATAATAATAATAAATTAGCCAGTGTGCTGGCTTACACTAGTAGTCCCAGTTACTTGAAAGGCTGAGGCAGCAGAATTGCTTGAGCCCAGGAGTACGAGGCTACAGGGAGCCTTGAACTTATTTTGTAGAGTTGGGGTCTCACTGTGTTGCCCAGGCTGGTTTCCAACCCCTGGACTCAAGCAGTCCTCCCTCCTCAGCCTCCTAAAGTGGTGGGATCACACCACTGTACTCCAGCCTGGGTGAAAGAGTGAGGCTCTGTCTCTATTATTTAAAAAAACAACAAAAACAAAACGGCTGGAGTTGCATAGCGAACTGTTTACAGACAAAAGGGTCCAATGTCAAGGGTTTGTTTCTCAATTTTCTAGGAAAAAAAGGAAAAGTATTTTGGGGGAATAGATGATTCAAGATTGAATAAATGTTGAGATCTAATTAAGTTGAATAACGTTTTATGAAAGTCTATTTTACATTCCTTTCTACTTGTGAATGTATTTGAACTTTTTTTAGATGGAGTTTCGCTCTTGTTACCCAGGCTGGAGTGCAATGGCATGATCTCAGCTCACGCAGCCTCTGCCTCCTGGGTTCAAGCGAGTCTCCTCCCTCAGCCTCCCAAGTAGCTGAGATTACAGGCGTGCGCCACCACAACTGGTAATTTTGTATTTTTAGTAGAGATGAGGTTTCACCATGTTGGTCAGGTTGTTCTCAAACTCCTGACCTCAGGTGATCTGCCTGCCTCAGCCTCCCAAAGTGCTGGGATTACAGGTATTAGCCACCACGCCGGGCCAAACATTTCTTATTTCATTTTTTTTTTGAGATAAGGTCTTGCTCCGTTGCCCAGGTTGGCATACAGTGGTGCAATCTTGGTTCAATGCAACCTCTGTCTCCCAGGCTCAAGCGATCCTCCCACCTCAGCCTCCTGAGTAGCTGAGACTACAGGTGTGCGCCACCATGCCTAGCTAATTTTTGCATTTCTTTGTAGAGACGGGGTTTGCCATGTTGCCCAGGCTGGTCTCAAATTCCTGGGCTCAAGTGATGTACCCACCTTGCCCTCCCAATGTGCTGGGAGTATTTGAACATTTTTATCACAAAAAGTTATTATTTTCTTCCTTTTTTCAGACAGAGTCTCGCTATATTGCCCAAGCTGGTCTCAAATTCTTGGCCTCAAGCAATCCTCCCAATTCAGTCTCCAGAGTAGCTGGGATTACAAGCACATGCCACCATTCCTGGCAAAAGTTATTTTTTTAAAAAAAAGTGTAGGCCAGGCCTATAGAACCAGGTGCAGTGGCTCCATCTCAAAAAAAAAAAAGTGTTAAGAACATCTATGAATTAAGCTGACAGATTTCTTGCCACATGTGTCCAAAGAAATATATGTAAAGATGATTGCTGCAGCTGCATTTGTCAGAGGAAACGGCTAGAAATAATCTCCATGGCTGTCAACAGAGGAAAAGGTTAAGGAAACATGAAATGGAATAGTACACAGCCATGCAAAAGAATGAGCCAGCTTGGCCGGGCGCGGTGGCTCAAGCCTGTAATCCCAGCACTTTGGGAGGCCGAGACGGGCGGATCACGAGGTCAGGAGATCGAGACCATCCTGGCTAATATGGTGAAACCCCGTCTCTACTAAAAAAAAAAAATACAAAAAAACTAGCCGGGCGAGGTGGTGGGCGCCTGTAGTCCCAGCTACTCGGGAGGCTGAGTCAGGAGAATGGCGTAAACCCGGGAGGCGGAGCTTGCAGTGAGCTGAGATCCGGCCACTGCACTCCAGCCTGGGCGACAAAGTGAGACTCCATCTCAAAAAAAAAAAAAAAAAAAAAAAGAATGAGCCAGCTCTAGGGCTGATGGAAAAGGATTTCTAGGATACATTATTTAGTAGAAAAATTCAAAGTACAGAAAAGGGTACAGACCGCAGGGAACATCTGTGTAAAACAAAAAAAGTAGCCAATGTGTTGTCGATGCCTGTGGGTGCTCAGGATATTTCTGGAAAAAGATACAAGAACCAGAGAAGCTGGGAGACCAGAACTGGAGGTGGGGAGTAAATTATTGCCTTAGTCTCTTCCTGTGCCTTCTGAATTTTGCACATAGAGTGCTGGCTTGGATGGGGCTTACGGGAAGGCTGGGGTTAAAAACTGACTGCAAGCATCAGTTACTTTCTTTCTTCTTCTTCTTCTTTTTTTTTTCTTTGAGATAGAATCTCCCTCCATTGTCCAGGCTGGACTGCAGAGGCGCAATATCGGCTCACTGCAGCCTCCACCTCCCAGGTTCAAGCAATTCTTCTGCCTCAGCCTCCCAAGTAGCTGGGATTACAGGCGTCTGCCACCACGCCCAGCTAATTTTTGTGTATTTTTAGTAGAGACAGGGTTTCGCCATGTTGGCCAGGCTGGTCTAGAACTCCTGGCCTCAGGTGATCGGCCCGCCTCAACATCCCAAAGTGCTGGGATTTCAGGTGTGAGCCACCATGCCCGGCCACAAATAAAGTTTTATTGGCAAACAGTCACACCTATTCATTTATGCATTGTCTGTGGCTGCTGTCATGCAGAGTTGAGTAGTTGCCATAGAGACGGTATGGCCAAAAACATTTACTATCTGGCCCTTTAAGAAAAGGTTTGCTGACCCCTGGACTAAAGGAAGCAGTCTTATCTGCTATTCTGCTGTTTGGTTTTTCTGCTTAGCCAGAGACCTTGCCATATCAAAACATAAAGAACAGCCGGGCACCGTGGCTCATGCCTGCAATCCCAACACTTCGGGAGGCCGAAGCAGGTGGACCACCTGTCAGGGGTTCAAGACCAGCCTGGCCAACATGGCGAAACATCTCTACTGAAAATACAAAAATGAGTCAGGTGTGGTGCGCGCACCTGTTATCCCAGATACTCAGGAGACTGAGGCAGGAGAATCACTTGAATGCAGGAGGTGGAGGTTGCAGTGAGCCAAGATCATGCCATTGCACTCCAGCCTGGGTGACAGAGTAAGACTCCATCTCAAACAAAAACAAAAACAAACCATAAAGAACATCCCGGCCGGGCGCAGTGGCTCACGCCTGTAATCCCAGTACTTTGGGAGGCCGAGGCGGGCGGATCACAAGGTCAGGAGATCGAGATCATCCTGCCTAACACGGTGAAACCCTGTCTGTACTAAAAATACAAAAAAAAATTAGCCGGGCGTGTGGTGGGCGCCTGTAATCCCAGCTGCTCAGGAGGCTGAGGTGGGAGAATGGCGTGAACCCAGGAGGCGGAGCTTGCAGTGAGCTGAGATCGTGCCACTGCACTCCAGCCTGGGCGACACAGCGAGACTCCGTCTCAGGAAAAAAAAAAAAAAAAAGAACACCCCCTTGGCCGGGCGGCGGGGCTGGCTCATGCCTGCAATCCTAGCACTTTGGGAAGCTGAGGAGGAAGGATCACTTGAAGCCAGGAATTCGAGGCCAGCCTGGGCAACATAGCGAGACCATGTCTCTACACAAAATTTAAAAAAGGCCGGGCATGGTGGCTCACACTTGTAAATCCCAGCACTCTGGGAGGCTGAGGCAGGCAGATCACGAGGTCAGGAGATAGAGACCATCCTGGCTAACACGGTGAAACCTCGTCTTTACTAAAAATACAAAAAATTAGCTGGGCATGGTGGCATACGCCTGTAGTCCCAGCTACTTGGGAGGCTGAAGCAGGAGAATTGCTTGAACCTGGGTGGTGGAGGCTGCAGTAAGCTGATATTGCACTGCTGCACTCCAGTCTGGGTGACAGAGTGAGTCTCAAAAAAATAAAATAAACCTGGGAGGCGGAGCTTGCAGTGATCTGAGATCGCGCCACTGCGCTCCAGCCTGGGCAACAGAGCAAGACTCCATTCCCAAAAAAAAAAAAAAAAGTAAAAATAAATAAATAAATAAATAAATAAATAACATCCCCAGCCTTTTCCACGGCTGCATAGTATTCTACCATGTGAATATACTTTATGTCCACTTGGTTCTCCAACTGTGAAACACTTGGCGGGGATCTGTAGGTTTCACTCCTACTAATACTATTGCTACACTCCACACACCACATCCCACACGGGTGAGGATATCGCTAGGATCAATTTCCAGAAATGGTTTTGCTGCGAGTTCCTGCGCATGGATCCCCTGCAATTAAACAGGACATGTGGCATACGCATGGGTATTTTCCTGGGCAGATCCTCAAAGGGTCAGTGACTGGGTTGGACCCTGAATCTGAGGATGGGGATGAGGGTTTGGTTCTGGGAGAGCCAGGGCCTGTGGCCCAGGCTGGGTACTAACCAAGGTCATCGGCGAGCCTCCGGCCATCCTCGCCAGGCACGACACGTTCGTCCTCCAGGTCACACTTGTTCCCCACCAGGATGACCTGGGCGTTGTCCCAGGAGTAGGTCTTGATTTGCGTGGCCCTGCAGAGTTACCAGTCGTGAGCCATGAGCCGGGGGGGGTTAGGGATAAGAGGAGAAGGCAAAGATCAGGGGTCCGTGGTCAGCAAGCACTCACCAGTCCTGCACAGCGGCAAAGGATTCCTGATTGGCGACGTCATACATGAGCAGGAAGCCCATGGCTCCCCGGTAGTAGGCTGTGGTGATGGTGCGGTAGCGCTCCTGGCCCGCCGTGTCCTGGACAAATGGCAGTGACAGTTGGCTGGGAACTACCTGTTTCCCAGTCCACCCCTGTCTGAGAGGGCCACTGCCCTGTGTTCACAGCACCAGTCTCATAGGGGAGACACAGAACCGCTCATACAACCTCCGGTCTGATGGAGAATACACAGACCCTGCCCTCACAACCCCAGTCTGACAGGGGAGGCATGGATTCATTATCAAGGGACCTCCCCAGTCTGATGAGGGAGAGACCTGGGCTTGCTTGCCCTTGAGGGGTTCCAAGTCTCAGGGGTCAGTGGCCTCTCATAGATTTATGAGCCCCTTTGACCTCGTCTCTAAGAACCAACTTAACAACTGCAAATAAGAACCAACTGGGCCAGATGGTACCATCTTGACAGGACACCTTGGTACTCTCGCTACCATAATAATTGCTACCAGCGGCTAAGTTAGGAGAGGTAGCTGGGTGTGGCTCTGCAGACCAGGCCGGTTCAATGGGGGTCCCAGGGGTCCCCTCTAAGAGATGGTACCCAAAACTCTTTCCCATTGGTCACCAGCACCTGGGACCTTTCTCTTTCTCTCTTTCTCTTTCTTTCTTTTCTTTCTTTCCTTCTCTTTCTTTCTCTTCTTTCTTTCCTTCTCTCTCTCTCTTTCTTTTCTTTCTTTCCTTCTCTCTCTCTCTCTCTCTCTTTCTTTCTTTTCTTTCTTTCCTTCTCTCTCTCTCTCTCTCTCTCTTTCTTTCTAGATGGGGTCTTGCCCTGTCATCCACGCTGGAGTGCAGTGGTGCAATCATAGCTCACTGCAGCCTTGAACTCCTGGGCTCAAGCAATCCTCTCGCCTCAGCCTCCTGAATAGCTGAGACTACAGGCTGAAGCTACCAGGCTGGGCTAATGTTTAAAGTTTTGGTAGAGATGAGATCTCGCTGTGTTGTCCAGGTTGGTCTGGAACTGCCAGGCTCAAGTGATCCTCCACCTTGGCCTTCCAAAGTGTTGGGATTACAGGCATGGGCCACCATGCTTAGTGTCCCAAGTACTTCAAACATGTCTTAGGTTAGTATCATCTCCGCAATCAGACCCCCAGGAATAATACTATCTCCCACCAGGTGCGGTGGCTCACGCCTCTAATCTCAGCACTTTGGGAGGCCAAGGCGGGTGGATCACGAGGTTAAGAGTTCAAGACCAGCCTGGCCAACAAGGTGAAACCCCGTCTCTATTAAAAGTATAAAAAAGGGCCGGGCGCGGTGGCTGAAGCCTGTAATCCCAGCACTTTGGGAGGCCGAGACGGGTGGATCACGAGGTCAGGAGATCGAGACCATCCTGGTGAACATGGTGAAACCCCGTCTCTACTAAAAAATACAAAAAACTAGCTGGGCGAGGTGGCGGCGCCTGTAGTCCCAGCTACTCGGGAGGCTGAGGCAGGAGAATGGCGTGAACCCGGGAGGCGGAGCTTGCAGTGAGCTGAGATCCGGCCACTGCACTCCAGCCTGGGCGACAGAGCCAGACTCAGTCTCAAAAAAAAAAAAAAAAAAAAAAAAAAGTATAAAAAAGTAGCTGAGCCAGGCGCGGTGGCTCACGCCTGTAATCCCAGCACTTTGGGAGGCCGAGGCGGGCGGATCACGAGGTCAGGAGATCGAGACCATCCTGGCTAACACGGTGAAACCCCGTCTCTACTAAAAAATACAAAAAACTAGCCGGGCGAGGTGGCGGGCGCCTGTAGTCCCAGCTACTCGGGAGGCTGAGGCAGGAGAATGGCCTGAACCCGGGAGGCGGAGGTTGCAGTGAGCTGAGATCCGGACACTGCACTCCAGCCCGGAGGACAGAGCGAGACTCCGTCTCAAAAAAAAAAAAAAAAAAAGTAGCTGAGTGTGGCGGTGTGCACCTGTAATCCCAGCTACTTGGGAGACTGAGGCAGGAGAATCACTTGAACCCAGGAGGCGGAGGTTGCAGTGAGCCGAGATCGTGCCATTTCACTCCAGCCTAGGCGACAAAGCAAGACTCCGTCTCTACGGAGAAAGAAAGATATATATATATATACTGTCTCCCTCAGAGTGCCCCCAGCCAGGGCAGGGCATGTCCCCTCATCCTGATAAATTCGCCTAGTAGATAATTCCTCCCTACTCTTCACACCTACCCCAAGTGCACATCTCAATTCTGGGCTATTTCCCCTCACTTGAGAACCCTCCCCACAGCCAGAAGAACTGTCCAATGAGGCTGGGCGCGGTGGCTCATGCCTGTAATCCCAGCACTTTGGGAGGCCAAGGCCGGTGGATCACTTGATGTCAGGAGTTTGAGACCAGCCTGGTCAACGTGGTAAAACCCCGTCTCTATTAAAAATACAAAAATTAGCCGGGCGTGGTGGGCATCTGTAATCCCAGCTTCTCGGGAGGCCGAGGCAGGAGAATCGCTTGAACCCAGGAGATGGAGGTTGCAGTGAGCCGAGATCGCGCCACTGCCCTCCAGCCTGGGCAACAGAGTGAGACTCTCCGTCTCAAAAAAAAAAAAGGACCCTCCAATGAACTTTCCTGAAGGGACCCCACCCCCAACCCACAGCCAGCCTCCCAGCCTACCCAGATCTGCAGCTTGATCCTCTTGTCATGGCGGTAGACGGTCTTGACCTTGAAGTCAATGCCCACGGTGCTGACGAAGGCGGGCGTGAAGGAGTCGTCCGCGTATCGGAACAGGAAGGAAGTCTTGCCCACGCTGCTGTTGCCTATCAGTAGCAGTTTGAACATATAGTCGAAGTTCTGATCTGCTGCATCCCGTGGGCCTGCCGGGGGGTCTCCAGCTGATGCCATCTTGGCACTAGCCTCCCGGGACAGGGAGACCTGAAATCCTCAGGGAGAGGAGACAGGCGTCCTGCATGGGAATCAAACACCAACAACAGCTCCTGTGGATGCACCAGGCCTGAATTCAAATCTCAGCTCGGCCACTTGGAGGCCATGTGATGCTGGATGCATTGCTTGCCCCCTCTAGACCTCAATGTCCTCTTCTGCAAAATGGGATGTTTCCCATAGTCCCTTCCTGAAAGAGTAGTTAGTTGTGAGCCTAAAATGAGTTTCTTTCTTCTCTTTCTTTAGAGACAATATCTCGCTCTGTTGCCTGAGGCTGGAGCGCAGTGGCGTGATCATAGCTCACTGCAGTCTTGACCTCCTGGGCTCAAGCGATCCTCCTGCCTCAGCCTCCCAAGTAGCTGGGACTACAGACACGCCACCACATCAGGCTAATTTAAAAAAAAAAAATTGTAGAGATGGGGTCTCACTATGTTGCCCATGCTGGTTTCAAACTCCTCTGCTCAAGCAGTCCTCCTGCCTCAGCCTTCCAATGTGCTAGGATTACAGGCATGAGCCACCGTGCCCGACCTAAAATGTGTTTCTTTATTCATTCAACAAATGCTTCCTCTCTGCCAGGCCCTGTTCCCTGTGGAGATGCAGCTGGGAATAGGACAAGAAAAAGTCCATCCTCAGGTGGTCACGTTCCTTCCAGTGGGAAGGTATTAACACACATAACGGTCATTAGACAGTGCCTGGTAGACAGCTGGGGCACAAAAACAATGACTGCTGTTTAATCTTCACACCCTGTGGCGTAACTGAGTCTTTATTGGGGTGGAGGGTGGGGAGACCTTTCCTGTCTGGAAACCCAGAGGCCTAGCAAAGGGTTCAAGTGCAAGGCCCAGGGTAAGGGGCTCCGGCCGCTGCAGAACTAGATTCTGGAGAAGGCGCAGGTGTGGACTTCGCCCCCGCGCGTCCACCTGGTGTGGCCCAGGTGTAAGCTGGAATGGGGAGGGGAGGGGAGGGGAGGACCTGCCAGCTGGATAAGCTGGATAGAGCCCCCGACTAAGGCTTGGGTGTTGACTTTGGCAGGTGTCAGCCCCTGGGGCGCCTGCCCTCCCCTAACTCATGCCAAATACAGCCCTTCTCTGAGTTGCAAGGGGAAGGGGTTTTCTACGTACTGGGCCCAGGTTTAAAGTCCAGTTCTACCCCCTAAATGGGTACTGCCATTTTCTATTTGTCAAAGGGGCCGGGCCTGTCTCCTGCCCAAGGCTGACTCACTCCAGCCCCAGTCCACGGAGGCAGGATTGAGAGTCCTTATATCCAAGGAAACCATCCCAGTCACTTAATTAACACAAATCCCACCACCACGACCACTGCCGCCCACCCCTGGTCTTTCCAGGCAATCTGTCCCATAGCTAGGCTCCTTGAATCTGCCCCCACTCCAACATGCTGCTTCATCCGGGCCCATGATGCTCCCTCAACCCTCATAACCTCTCCCAGGCCTCAGTTTCCCCAGCCGTCTATGGCCGCTGCGGGAACCGCACAGACAGGCTGCAGAAGGCCTGGATGCAGGCAGGGCAGAGGCAGAGAAAGCCCTGGCACAGCTATTTCTCAATCGCCTTTGGGGCTTTTTTCCATTTTAAACGAGGACCCAACCGGCCCCACCCCGTGTTCCAGGAGAACGAGTTTAAGGAGGGGAAGAGAAGAGGCAGGAAACCTTTCCCCACGCAGGGCAGGGCCGCAAGGCTGGGGCCCCCACCTCCCCCAACCTCAGCTCACCTGTGTGGCAGTCGGTCCCGCCTCTTTCTAACCATCTGCCGACCCTCCCTCAAGCCTGGCCCTGGAGGGCTCGCCTCTGTCCCCCTTCACTATATTCGGGGCGCCCCAGCCAGTGCAGGTGGACTCAGGAGCTTCCCCCATCACCATATGGTCCCAACGCCTGTCCCCAGCTGGGCTCTCTGCCCCGCCCGCGCCCCATCAGCGCTTCCCAAGTGCCCAGCTGGGTGGGGGCGAGGGCAGAGGCGTTCCCCGCAGCCCCGCCTTTGTTCCCCAGGCCCCCTACCCTCCTCCCAAACCCCTGTACCCCACAGACCTGCTCGAATGCGGAGGGGCGGGGCAGGCTGCGCTCCTTCCCAGGGGTGACCTCGCGTAAGGGGCGCCGCCCGCAGGGATTCCGCCTTTGAACTCTCTGCGGCCTGGCCCTGGCCGCGACCCCGGCCCCGCAGCCGCCGAAGCCACAGCCTGCAGCCACCCGGATCCCGCGCGGGCTCCGCCCAGGAGGCGGAGGAGGGGCCGTTCCCGGAGCGGGGGATGGGGGAGGACGGAGCGGGGCCGAGTCTTGGGCGGGGCTTACAGAAAGCGGGTGGGAGGGGCTGGAAGCTCCACCGAGCATCTAGAGCCCGTCCTAGCCAAGCAACAGCTCATTTTACCAACTGCGTGTAAAGAGCTCCTACTATACGCATGGCTGTTAAAAGCACGGAGTCTGGGGCCTGGTTCGAGTCCCAGCTCCACCACGTTCTAGTCTTGTGGCTTTGGACGCGTTACTTAACCTCTTTGAGCCTCAGTTTCCCCATCTGTCAAGTAGCTCATAGCAAGAGTACCCAACCTCACTGAGTTGTGGGAGGATTCTGATCTGAGTTAGTGTTTGTCAAGTGCAATGCCGGCCTTAAAGTAGGCTAGGCCAGGCGCGGTGGCCTGTAATAACAGCAGTTTGGGAGGCCGAGGCAGGAGAATCACTTGAGGCCAGGAGTTTGAGACCAGCCTGAGCATCATAAGGAGACCTCATCTCTACTAAAAATAACAAAAATTAGCCAGGTGTGGTGGCATGCGTCTGGAACCCCAGCTACTTGGGAGGCTGAGGCGGGAGGATTGCTGGAGAGATGGAGGCTGCAGTGAGCCTTGATGGCACCACAGCACTCCAGCCTGGGCAACAGAGCAAGACCCTGTTTCAAATAAATAAAAATAAATGAGGGCTGGGCGCGGTGGCTTATGCCTGTAATTCCAGCACTTTGGGAGGCCGAGGCAGGCAGATCACTTGAGGTCAAGAGTTTGAGACCAGCCTGGCTAACATGGAGAAACCCAGTCTCTAGTAAAAATACGAAAAATTAGCCAGGCATGGTGGCACATGCCTGTAATCCCAGCTACTCAGGAGGCTGAGGCAGGAGAATCACTTGAACCCAGAGGCAGAGATTGCAGTGAGCTGAGATCGCACCACTGCACTCCAGCCTGGGCAACAAAAGAGAAACTCCGTCTCAAAACAAAACAAAACAAAACAAATAATACATATGTCAGTGGTTAACAACATGTCTGGTATACAGCAGGTGCTCAATAAATGGGCATCATTATAGGAGAGGCTTATAGGCTAAAATGGCTGACACTCCAAATCATCATGCTTCATGAATGGGGAACCTGAGGCCCCTGGCTCCACCCTTGCCTGCCCCTCCCCCTGCTTCTCATGGGGGTGAAAAAAAAAGAGACAGCAGCCATTTCTGAAGAAGCATTTATTAGCATGCAGGGCCCATGCTAGAGGCTCCTTATTTCCAGGGCAAGGCCGGCGAGACAGAGCCCATTGCTCACGACGCAGCCCAGATTGCAAAGAGAGGACAGCCCATGGTAGCGGAAGAAATTCTGGCGGAGAGCACTGTATTTGGGGTCCTTCTCTCGCAGCTGGCGGTAGGGATCGGGACCCTGGTGGCTGCCTGGTACCTCCCCACCCAGGCCTCGCTCCTTCTCCACGGTTTGCAGGGCCCACATGGCAGCTGTGGTGCGGGGCTCCAGCCAGCGGGCGTTGACAGTGGCCAGCGTGAGGCTCAGGAACAGCAGGTAAAGCTGGCAGGGACAGCAGAAGAGAAGGTGAGCCGTGCCTGGGAGGCCAGAGAGGCCCTAGGGAGGGGCTTTCTGTATCCTCGACAGCACAGGGGTGGGGGTGGGGACAGCACTGGATCAAAAAGCCTGCCTCCCCCTCTTTCCTTGAACCCAGACTGAGGGGCCCAAAGCAGAGTTCCAGCTCTTCTACTCTGAAACTGGTCGCTCTGAAGGAAAAGCTCTATCCCCACCTCCTCTATTCCCCCCAAAACCTCCCGAGCCTCCTCTCTTCTGATACTCAGACTGGAAGTCCCCAGGGCAGGATCTCCTTCCTCAGTGGCCACAGCCCAGACCCCAGAAGCTGACATTGGACCCACAGAGAGTGAATAAAGTCTTTGAGTGGCTGGGCACAGTGGCTCACGCCTATAGTCCCAGTGCTTTGGGAGGCTGAGGTGGGTGGATCACTTGAGGCCAGGAGTTCAAGACCAGTCTGGGCAACATGGGCAAAACCCCATCTCTACTAAAACTACAAAAATGAGCCAGGTGTGGGGGCTGTCCCCCTGTAATCCCAGCTACTCAGGAGGCTGAGGCATGAGAATTGCTTGAACCCGGGAGGGAGAGGTTGCAGTGAGCCGAGATTGCACCACTGCACTGCAACCTGGATGACAGAACAAGACTCTGTCTCAAAAACAAACAAAACAAAACAAAAAGTCTTTGAAGGCAGGCATGGTGGCTCAAGCCTGTAATCTGTAATCCCGGTGCTTTTAGAGATAGGGGTGGGAGCATCCCTTGAGGCCAGGAGTTCAAGACCAGCCTGAACAAACAACACAGCAAGACCCTCATCTCCTTTTTTTTTTTTTTCCCTGAGACTGAGTTTCACTCTTGTTGCCCAGGTTGGAGTGCAATGGCATGAACTCGGCTCACTGCAATCTCCACTTCCCGGATTCAAGTGATTCTCCTGCCTCAGCCTCCCAAATAGCTGGGGGTGCACGCCACCCAGTTAATTTTTGTAGTTTACTTAGTAAAGACGGGGTTTCACCATGTTGGCCAGGATGGTCTCCATCTCCTGACCTCGTGATCCGCCCACCTCGGCCTCCCAAAGTGCTGGGATTACAGGCATAAGCCACTGTACCCGGTCTCCCTATTTTTTTAGTTAAGAAAACTGTTTTTGCCATTCTCACATTGCTATAATTCCATCTCTATTTTTTTAAGTATTTGAATAACTTCTGAGCCTGTTTCATTAAAATAAATAAATAAAAGAAAGAAAGAAAAAGTCTGTGAAGTTCTAATTACCCATAATCCCCTCCTGTCTCTATGAGATTATTCTTGAAACACCTGTCAGATCTCACTTGCCCACATCTATAGAACATAACGCAGGCAAGGGAAGGCCAGAGTAGAGAAATCGGAGATGCAGAGATAGTTTCTTGCCTTGTGGCCAGAAAAATGTGTGGAAGGCAGTAGGAAACCGTAAATTCCCGGTTGGGCTGGTTTTTAAACAATAAACTGGGGTCAATGTACCAGCTCAGCTGAGTCACCACAGCTTGGCAGCAGGCCCAGCCAGCGGGAGGAGAGGGAACAGCAGCTACTGGGGAGATGCTGGGGGATAGACAGAGCTGCTAGGGACTGTTGTATAGGCTGTGCACTGCTCAAGGGTATCCAGAGCCCAGCTTTGTATCTACCAGGAAGAAGGGGCTCCCCTCCTCTTCCCTCCCCTCCCCTCCCCTCCCTTCTCCTTTCCTCTCCTCTCCTCTCCTTTCCTTTTATTTTTTTGAGACAGAGTCTTGCTCTGTCACCTAGGCTGGATTGCAGTGGCGTGATCTTGGCTCACTGCAACCTCTGCCTCCCGGGTTCAAGCAATTCTCCTGCCTCAGCCTCCTGAGTAGCTGGGATTACAGGTGCACGCCACCATGCCTGGCTAATTTTTTTGTATTTTTAGTAGAGACGGGGTTTCACCATGTTGGTCAGGCTGGTCTTGAACTCCTGACCTCGTGATCCACCCACCTCGGCTTCCCAAAGTGCTGGGATTACAGGCGTGAGCCACCATGCCTGGACTTTTTTTTTTTTTTTTCCCTGGAAAAGGTGTAGCCATAGGCGCTCATTGGGGTCCTGGGAATAAGTCTCCAGAGGGCAGTGGCACTCAAAGTCACGTACCTGGCTGGCCTCCCAGAATGTGAGCTGAGCCCAGGCATGCTGTGAAGCCAAGATGCAGAGGTTGATGAAGGCACAGCCCATGGAGATGTGGAAGTAGAAGGGGAAGAGTTTGCTCTGCGCTAGTCCGAAGGTATGTCGGGGAAGGCCTCGGAAAAGCAGGAAGCCTGCAGGATACGGGGACCACAGGGGTGTTAGAGCACTTACCGCCCTCTTATTTCTGTCCCCACCCCAGGTCCCCATGACATCCAAGCTGAGGGTCCCTACCTGAGACGAAGGTCACCCACATTTGCATGCCCCAGGCACCTGACAAGACCAGTAGATGGACCATCTTAATCAGGCCTCCTAGGTTCCCGCCTTCCTCCATCTTGCAGTCCTGGGAAGGAGGCACCGGGTGGCTCAGAACTTTACCTTTGCCTCGTGCGTGGCCTTCAGACCCTGTGAACCCGCTCGGGGACAGGGTTACGGCCAATCCGGCAGAGATTCTGGCAAAGCAGCCCAGGAATGAGAGTGAGAAAGGCCCAAAGCAGTCAAGGCCCAAAAACAACCCTCGACCCCATCTCTCCAAATGTCAGCCCTCAAGCTCTCAGGCTCTCTGGACCTCAATCTCCATGCCACTTCAGAGGCCCCCAAATTTCAGCCCCAGCAGCTCCAGCTCATAGCCCTAGGTCTTCAGAGATCACTCCACTAATTCCCAAACATCACCCCAGGGATCCAGTTCTGACATCCAAGACCACTTTTCTCATAAAATAATCCCGGATATTAGGTGAAGATCCCCAAAACCCCGAGGAAACCCCAAATCTCATCCCGAGGACACCGATCCCACCGTTAGGAACCAAGACCTCAACCCGCAGCACCCGGATTCCGAGAACAGAGGCGTCGGGGCCAAATGGGCTGAATTCGGTACCTCACTCCCACGCCCCCGGGTGGACAGCGACCCTCCTCCGCCGCGTCCCCTCGTGGGTTTCCCCCAAGAATTCGTCCCGCCTCCCAGCTGAGCCTGAAACCAATCGGATCGTAGATCTGCACCTTTCTATCCCGCCCTCTTGGGTATTGACTAATCGTAGAATCCCCCCCTGGGATCCCGCTCCCTCCACGGGCTTTTATCCAATTACACCGCGGCTACTAAGCGCTGCTGAAGCGTGAAGGCGCCAATGAGGCCTTCAGCTACTCTGGCAGGGGCGGAACTAAAATGCCGGCCACACCCCTCTCTGTGACTCCTTCAGCCTCTGAGCGTTTTAACGCGATGGTGTCCCCGCGGGATCAAACTTCAGCGTCACGGCTGAGGACTGGCTTCGTGGTCCCTGATGGGAGAGCATGAACAGGTGGTATGTGGTAGGTGGGGTTCTGGAGCCTGGCGGGTGCAGAATTCACAACCCAGGGGGCGGAACCAGGATGATGACCCCGCCCCCTTCCCTAAATAATTCTCCCAGGAGGGACGCGGAAGCAACAACCGGATGGGACGGGGAGAGAGGAGGCACGACTGGGGACCTAAACTGGCTCCCAAATGCCTCTCCTTTTCCCCTCCAAGCCTCCCAGGC
The DNA here is from genome assembly GCF_037993035.2 of Macaca fascicularis. Lineage (NCBI taxonomy): Eukaryota > Metazoa > Chordata > Mammalia > Primates > Cercopithecidae > Macaca > Macaca fascicularis. The sequence goes on from NC_088393.1 coordinate 11,913,082, forward strand.
TTCCTATGGTCCCTAAGTCCCAGGTTCTCAGCGTGACATTCCAGAGCAAACACAGCTTCCCATTAGTCTATACCAGGCACTGGCATGGATTAATTTATTTAATCACAACATCCCAGTAAGGTGAATGTTATGACATCTCGTTTTTATAGTTGGGGACACTGAGGCAGGGAGAGGTTCAGTAACGAGACCAGTATTACGCAGCTGGAAGGGACAGAGCTAGGATCTGAACCTAGGCCATCTAGCCAGAGAGTTTCCCTGCTTAACCGCCATACTCTGCTGCGCCTGGAAGTGAGGACCTTCCTGAGGCAGTGACTCGCGGAGGGGCAGCTTAGGACATTTCAGGCAGAAGAAAAACGTGTACATCACAGGCTGTGTGTCAAGATACAGTGAATGCTTAGGGGATGCCCGGCACTCAATTAGGTGCTCAGAAAATAGGAGCCTAAAAAAGGATTAAGGAAGATTTTACCGAAGATATGCTGAATAGTGTTTGTTTGTTTGTTTGTGTTTGAGACAGAGTTTCGCTCTTGTTGCCCAGGTTGGAGCACAATGGCATGATCTAGGCTCACTGCAACCTCCGCCTTCGAGGTTCAAGCGACTCTCCTGCCTCAGCCTCCCAAGTAGCTGAGATTACAGGCATGCGCCACCACACCTGGCTAATTTTGTATTTTTAGTAGAGATGAGGTTTCTCCATGTTGGTCAGGCTGGTCTCGAACTCCTGACCTCAGGTGATCCACCTGCCTTGGCCTCCCAAAGTGCTAGGATTACAGGTGTGAGCCACCACGCCCAGCCTGAGTAGAGTTTTGAAGAGCGTGTAGGAGTCTTCCAGGTCGACTGAATCAGGCAGAGGGCCTGGCAAGGGCGACAGAAGAGAAAGGTCTAGAGGATTTGGGGGAAGAGACTGAGTGTGACTCAGGGCAAGGTGCCTTTCACCTAGAAATTCCTCCAGGCAGACCTGCCCCAGATATCTCCATCTGTGCCATATCTGGCTATACTAGAGGGGGAGGGGAGTTGGAAGTGAGACCCAGAGCTCAGCTGTTTCCTGTTCCCAGCCTCTTCTAGCGCAGGCCTGGGCCCCAGTTCAGCTAACATCTATTGAACAGATATGCCCTGCCTCTCCTGCTCACACTCTATGGCTGGCATTCACCTGTGGGGCCAGGTCCAAGTTCCTGGCTTGGCCATCAATACCTTACTGGAGCTGCTCTGCTAACCTCCTGCTGCTTCCTCTTGGACCTCGATTCAGCCATCATGAATTTACCAGCATAGAGCATGTGGTTCCACACCTCCAAGCTTTTGCACATACTGTTGCCTGCCAGGAAAGCCCTTCCTTTAAGCCAATGTCAAGGTCCCTTTTTTCTTTGAACTCTTCTGAGGCCTGATTTTTCTCTTTGGGGCCTTCTTGGTCCTTCTCACTGCCCAGCCCAAACTTTGGGGCTGGGATAATCTTTTTTTGTTGTTTTTTATTTCTGGAGACCAAGTCTCACTCTGTTGCCCAGGCTGGAGTGCAGTGGTGCAATCTCGGCTCACTGCAACCTCCACCTCCCGGGTTCAAGCGATTCTCCTGCCTCAGCCTCCTGAGTAGCTGGGATTACAGGCGCCCATCGCCACGCCCAGCTAGTTTTTGTATTTTTAGTAGAAATGTGGTTTCACCATATTGGCCACGCTGGTCTTGAACTCCTGACCTCAAGTGGTCCTCCCGCCTTGGCCTCCCAAAGTGCTGGGATTACAGGCGTGAGCCATCACTGCTGGCTGCGCCTAGCCTTGGGATCATCTTTCATCCAGCTTTGGCTCCTACCATAACTGAGAAGCCTTGAGTTTAGGGCTGAGGCCTCTCTGGCATGTCAGGGAGGGTCTGGGGGCACTGGGGACATGGGGACTTATCTCAAAGCAGCCCCTGCTTCCCTACTCACAGCGACCCTCTTTTGGCCGGCCTACCCCGGGACCCTGACTACTCTGCGTCCTGCCTCTACTCACCTCCCTCATCCTCCAGTGTGTGTTTGCCTGCTAACGTGAAGTGTGACAAGTACTGGGGTTCGTTGGGGGGCTGCCATAGGGCTGGGGACACTGGGAGGGGCTGGGAATGTGAGGAGTGCCCTGCATTGTCCCTCAAGGAAGCCCTCACCCCTAGGCTTTTCCTCGGACAAGGCTCTGGAGCGTACAGCTCACTGGTCCAGAACCCCAGAGCCAGAGACCTTGGGACGTCCTGCTTCTGGGGACACAGTGAAGAGTGCAGACTGCAGGCCAGGGTGGGGCTCGGGGCCTCCGCCACATGAGGCTACCCCCTCCCCCAATCCAGACCTGCAGAAGGAGTGCTGTAATGACCAGGACGTTTTGAAGAGGCATCACAACGTAGCTAAGGTCACCCCCACCCGGGAAACCCCTTCAATGCCAAAAACCACTGCAATCTACTGCTGTGGGGCTTAGGGAAGGGGCTGTAGGGCAGAGGGACTCCCATGAACACATCCACTGTGTTTCTTCAGCACCTAGAACAGCGCCTGGCACTCAGCAGGCCCTCACTAAGCAAGTCTTGAATGGAGGAAGAAATGGATGGAAAGAAAGAGTGTGGTTTTGTGTCTTCCATGGGGATTTGACTGTGATTGTCTCTCAGCCACATAAGTGCACTTCTGAGCAAGTGTAGTATGTGTAGCCCAAGGGGGAGGTGCATGAATATGCCCGGAGTGGAGCTTTGCCTGTACTTGTGGTTTGGGACACCCAGAACCGAGGAGATCCAACTTTTGTCCAGCCCTCCAAACTGGGTTGAGGTTAGCAAGCAGGCAGCTCAGGGACAAATTTCTCCTCCCATCTCATCTCTCTTCCCTAGAAGCCCTTGGAGACCAGCTCCTCCAAAGTCAAAGGTGAGAAATCTCCTTTCCAACGAAACTGTGTGGGGAAGACCTGCTGGTTTCCACCTCTACCCTCTGCCCCAGCATCAGCTGACCCCCTGCCATGGTCACCCATTCACTCCTGCCCAAGACTGAGTGGGACCCTGTTCCATATCTTACCCCCGTCCCTACTGCTACTCTGAGCCTCTGCTGACCTCTGCCCTGCCCTTGCCCCAGACCCCACCCCTTACAGCCCTGGCTCACCCTGTCCTCTGCCCACAGCCAAGACCATTGTGATGATTCCCGACTCCCAGAAGCTCCTGCGATGTGAACTTGAGTCACTCAAGAGCCAGCTACAGGCCCAGACCAAGGTGAACCGCCTTGGCCCTGCCCCCAGCAACCTCTCTTTCTCCTTGCCCTCCCCTCCTTCCTCCCACCCCAAGGCTGACCTCTTTCCCCCAGGCTTTCGAGTTCCTGAACCACTCAGTGACCATGTTGGAGAAGGAGAGCTGCTTGCAGCAAATCAAGATTCAGCAGCTTGAAGGTGAGGACTGGCCAGAAATCAAGGTCAGGCTAGGCCAGGCATGGTGGCCCACACCTGTAATCCCAGCATTTGGGGAGGCCAAAGAGGGTGAATCACTTGAGGTCAGGAGTTTGAGACCAGCCTGGGCAACATGGTGAAACCCCGTATCTACTTAAAAAAAAAAAAAAAAAAAGAGGCCCAGTGCGGTGGCTCAAGCCTGCAATCCCAGCACTTTGGGAGGCCGAGACGGGCAGATCACGAGGTCAGGAGATGGAGACCATCCTGGCTAACACGGTAAAACCCCGTCTCTACTAAAAAATACAAAAAAACTAGCTGGGCGAGGTGGCGGGCGCCTGTAGTCTCAGCTACTCAGGGGGCTGAGGCAGGAGAATGGCATGAACCCGGGAGGCGGAGCTTGCAGTGAGCTGAGATGCGGCCACTGCACTCCAGCCTGGGCGACAGAGCGAGACTCTGTCTCAAAAAAAAAAAAAAAGAAAGAAAGGGAAAAAAAAGGCCGGGTGCGGTCACTCACTGCTGTAATCCCAGCACTTTGGGAAGCCAAGACAGAAGGATCACCTGAGGTCAGGAGTTCGAGACCAGACTGACCAATATGGTGAAACCCCATCTCTACTAAAAATACAAAAATTAGCCAGGCATGGTGGTGTGCATCTGTAGTCCCAGCCGCTCAGGAGGCTGAGAAAGGAGAATTGCTTTCTGCGAGGCGGAGGTTGCAGTACGCCGAGATGACATCACACCACTGCACTCCAGCCTGGGAGACAAAGCAAGACTCCGTCTCAAAAAAAAAAAAAAAAAAAAAAAGTCAGGCTGGAAGCTGGTCCTGTTGGGATCAGCTGGGCCAGGCCAGGGTGAGAGAAATTGGGAGAGTCTGGGTTCTGGGTCAAGATTAGGACAAGCTGGGTTCTGGGTGGGATCAGGGCTCAGTCAAGGTCCCACACTCTCTGCAGAGGTGCTGAGCCCCACAGGCCGCCAGGGAGAGAAGGAGAGGCACAAGAGGGGCATGGAGCAGGGCCAGCAGGAGCTGTATGGGGCCCTGGCCCAAGGCCTGCAGGGGCTGGAGAAGACCCTGCGTGACACTGAGGAGGTGCAGCGGGCCCGCACCACTCGCTGCCTGCAGCTGCTGGCCCAGGAAATCCGGGACAGGTGGGGTATGGCGGGAGGGCAGCCTGAAGTCCATGGGAGGGAAGGGAGACCCAGAACTGGGGAATGGAGGCTGGATGGGGGAAATGGCAGACGCCTGGGGGAGGGGGACTGAGGGATGGTGGAAAGCCTGAGGAACAAGAAGAGGGGATGAGGCCGGGTGTGGTGGTTCATCCCAAAGTAATCCCAGCACTTTGGGAAGCTAAGATGGGCGGATCACTTGAGGTCAGGAGTTCGAGACCAGCCTGGCCAACATGGTGAAACCCCATCTCTACTAAAAATACAAAAATTAGTCGGGCATGGTGGCGGGTGCCTGTAATTCCAGATACTTGGGAAGCTGAAGCAGGAGAATCACTGGAACCCAGGAGGCAGAGGTTGCAGTGAGCCGAGATCACACCACTGCACTCTAGCCTGGGCGCCTGGGCAGCAGAGTGAGACTCTGTCTCAAAAAAAAAAAAAAAAAAAAGAGGAGAGGAGGAGAGGCTCAGGGGAGACAGGTGGCTTGTGGGGGCGGGGGAGTGGGAAACTGAGAGGCCAGAAGGCAGGGAAGACAGAAAGCTGGAGGTGGGATGGAAAAGGAGGCCAGGGGATCAGAAGGGGGGATGGCAGGAAAGACTGAGAGGACAGGAGGCTGGTGGTGTAGAAAGTTGGGGACAGGAGGTGGGGAGGTGGAGGCCAGGTGATAGGAGGCTGAGTGGGGTGGGAGAGGCTGAGAGAATGGGAGGCTGGGGATCAGAAGGAGAGGATGGGGATGAGGGTAGGGGGATTGTAGAAGGGGAGGGAAAAAGGGCAGGGATGTGGGGGGGGACAGAGCTTGGGAGGATGGGTGGAGGGAGGGACATCAGGGGCCAGGCAGGGAGTGCAAGTCTAGGCTGCACTGTCCCCTCAGCAAGAAGTTCCTGTGGGAGGAACTGGAACTGGTGCGGGAGGAGGTGACCTTCATCTATCAGAAGCTCCGTGAGTGCCTGAAGCCCACATCCGGTGGCGGGTGGGGGGTGGGGTTCCTTCTTCAGCCCCCCGTCCCCCTGAGCCCCCTCCCTCCACAGAGGCGCAGGAGGATGAGATCTCAGAGAACCTGGTGAACATTCAGAAAATGCAGAAAACGCAGGTGAAATGCCGCAAAGTGAGTGCAGGAGATGGGGACCCTGGGGAAGAGTGGGAGACAGAGGGATGGGGATTTCAGCCAGCTTCCACCATGAGATTGGAGCCTGGATTCAAATCTCAGCTCTGCCACTCACTGCTGCGTGACTGTGGGCAAGTCACTTGACCTCTCTGAGCCTCAGTTTCTTCATCTGTATAATGGGTGTAATAATAATTCATCTTGGCTGGGTGCGGTGGCTCATGCCTGTAATCCCAGCACTTTGGGAGACTGAAGTGGGTGGATCACCCGAGGTCAGAAGTTCGAGACCAGCCTGGCCAACATGATGAAACCCCGTCTCTAATAAAAATACAAAAATTACCCGGGTATGGTGGCGTGTGCCTGTAATCCCAGCTACTCAGGAGACAGGATGGAGAATCGCTTGAACCCAAGAGGCGGAGGTTACAGTGAGCCAAAATCATGCCATTGCACTCTACCCTGGGCAAAAAGAGCGAAACTCCATCTTAAAAAATAAAGAAAAAGAAAAAGAAAATTCATCTTGTTGGGTGCTGTGGCTCATGCCTGTTATCTCAGCACTTTGGGAGGCTGAGGTGGGTGGACTGCTTGAGCCCAGAAGTTCAAGACCAGCCTAGGCAACATGATAAAACCCTGTGTCTACAAAAAAACAAAACCAAAAAAACAAAACAAAACAAAAAAATGAAACAAGAGGGTGTGGTGGCACATGCCTGTAGACCTAGCTACTCAGAAGGCTGAGGTAGGGGGATCGCTTGAGCCTTGGAGGTTCAGGGTGCATTGGGCCCTGATAGTACTGCACTCTAGCCTGGGCGACAGAGTGAGACCCTGTCTCAAAAAAAGACAAAAAACAAAAACAAAACAAAAAAACCCCACTCATCCCTACCTGATCAGGTGTCTGTATTAGCTGAGTATTATGCACTTGAATGCAGCCTGGCATATACTAAGTGCTATATAGTGGTCACTTTTTACTATTGTCATCATTATTTATTTTGTTTTGTTTTTTGAGACGGAGTTTCGTGCTTGTCACCCAGGCTGGAGTACAATGGTGCGATCTCAACTCACTGCAACCTTCACCTCCCGGGTTCGAGCAATTCTCCTGCCTCAGCCTCCTGAGTAGCTGGGATTACAGGCGCCCACCACCATACCCAGCAAACTTTTTGTATTTTTAGTAGAGATGGGGTTTCACCATGTTAGCCAGGATGGTCTCAATCTCCTGACCTCGTGATCCGCCTGCCTCAGCCTCCCAAAGTGCTGGGATTACAGGCATGAGCCACTGCGCCCGGTGCTATTGTCATTATTATTATGATTGCCGTTCTCTCATCCGTCCCCACCCCAGATCCTGACCAAGATGAAGCAGCAGGGTCATGAGACAACTGCCTGGCCGGAGACTGAAGAGATACCGCAGGGAGCCAGTGGCTGCTGGAAGGATGACCTCCAGAAGGAACTGAGTGATATATGGTGATGCTCAGCCGTCAGTCTGACCCCCAACCCTCATCTGAACCTCTTCCCCCAGCCGGATCTGGCAGTGACCACCAGAATCTGGAGCCCACCTGAGTCCAGACCTCCCTCACCCCCTAGGACTCACCCCCACCACGGCCCCCAACCTTAGCCCTACTGCTGTCCACACCCTGAGCAGTCTGGAGTCTCCCAGGGCCCCCAGCTCCTCATCTTCCTGCAGGTCTGCTGTGCACGTGCTGCAGAACTCCATAGACGGCCTCACCATGTGCTCGGGGGCCCGTCCCAAGGCCTCAAGCCTCAGGGGTGAGGGAGACTGAGAATTGCTTAAGGGTGGGAGGTCATTGTGTAGCTTCACTCAGGGGGACTATGTTCAGAGAGCCTATTTGGGAGTCACATCTGTTGGGTGTTATTCTATGGTCACATTAAGTAGTGTTCTGAGGTCACATTAAGGAGTCACTGGAGGTTTCATCCAGGAGTCATTCATGGTCACATTCAGTCACTTGGATCTTATAGGAGTCCACGGGGACTCCATGCAGTAGCTCATGCCTGTAATCCTAATATTTTGGGAGACCAAGGTGGGAGGATTACTTGAGTCTAGGAGTTTGAGGCCAGCCTGGGCAACACAGTGAGACCCCATCTCTTCAAAAAATGTAAAAACTAGCTGGGTGATGGTGTACCTGAAGCTGAGCATGCCTGTAGTCTCAGCTACTCAGGAGACTGAGAAAGAAGGACCGCTTGAGCCTGGGAGGTCGAGGCTGCAGTGAGCCGTAATCGCGCCACTGCACTGCAGCCTGGGCAACAGAGCGAGACCCCATCTCAGAAAAAAGTGTCAGTCAGGTAAAATTCAAGGGTCATTGAAGTCATAATTTGGTGTCACATTAGATCACATTCAAGGGACTTGGGGGTCATGGTTTAAGTATCAGTGAGGTATACTATGAAGGGACACAGGGCCTATGTTTGGGGGTTACTCAAGGGTCACATTCAGGGTACCTATCCCTCCTGCAGGCCATAAGGGGCACCGGTGCCTGAGCCCTCCACTCGCCTCCTGGGACTCTGACTCCGACTCTGACCAGGACCTCTCCCAGCCACCTTTTAGCAAGAGCTGCCGCTCCTTCCCACCCGGTGCAGATCCTCCCCAGTCCCCCCTCCACCCATTTCCCTCCTGACCTGCCCTTGACTCCCACAGTTTAGACCCTTGGAACAGGCCCAGATCCCGATCTGGGCATGAGATCCCTGACCGGCAGCCCCGGAGTCCCCTGGACCTGGCCAGGCCCTGACCCGCCCTCTCTCTCCACAGCTTGAGCAGCCGGGACTGCTCTCCCTGAAGACCCCTCCAGAGAGAAAATAAACTAGCCGAAACCCTCCTCTAGCCCGGACTGTCAGTCCTGCTGCTTCCTGTGCCTAGGAATCCCCCTGCCCTCCCAGTTTACTCCTCATTGGTGGGGGGAGGGATGTAAAGACCCCAGGGGCCATTCGGGATGTGTGGGCTTGGAATCAGGGGACATTTGAAGCCAGATTTAATATATGATAAGGCAAGGAGTCATTCTGTCCAGATATGAGAGGCCAGACAGACTTCCACACTGGCCACAGAGCCTTCCTTTCTGGGGGGCCCTGGCGAGTGGGGAAACTGAGGCCCAGAGAGGGAGGGGCGCAGCCCAGGGACATGCTCTGAAGCCCTGCCCTCCTATTACCCTCGGAGCCCCGCCCACCCCAGGGTCCTCCCTCTCTACTGCCATTCTTGGTTCCTTCCCCTAATCGATGCTAACACGCCCCGCCCCCAAGATCACGGAAGCCCCGCCCTACGGAGGCTATGTAAGTGAGACGCCCGGAGGCCCCGCCCCTCCCTCCACCTCGGAGTCTGCGCGGCGCGGCCCGGCCCGGCCGACCGCGTCTCGGTCTCCGTGTCTGCCAGCCTGGCCGGCAGTCCGTCTGTCCATCCCGCCGCGCCGGGGCAGTCTAGGCGGAGCGGGGGCTCAGGCGGCGGTGGCCTCGACGCGGTGAGAGGAGGGGCTAGGGGCGCCCCTCATCCCCTCTCGTGGGCTTCCCACCCTCGGTGTCGGTCCCCGGTTCCTGAGGGTCGGGTCCCTCCGGGTCCAGCGTGGGGAGGGGTGGGGGAGGGGAGGCAGCGAGCTGGGGGAGGGGACGGGGCTGGGGGAGGGGACCCCGGGCCGAGGAGCACAGCACTGGTGGTGAGGGTGGCTGTGGGTAACTGTGATTGTGTATGGTTGTCATTGTGTGTCTGTGTGTGGTTGTGTAACTGCCATCGTGTGGCTGTATGACTGGGATTGTGTGGCTTCAGGAGGTCCGCGGGTGTCTGTCACTGTCATTGTGCGGCTGTCGTTGTGGGTGTCACTCTGATGGTTTGTGTGTGTGTGTCTGGCTGTGCTGTGGCTGCCATTGGCCCCCCGTGTGGCTGCTGTCTCTATGTGTGACTGTCTTGGTGTTCGTGTGGCTGTGTGCATAGGACTGTCATTGTGTGGCTGCTGTTGTGTGTTCATTCTGATGGTGTGTATGTGTGTGTCGCTGTGGTCGTGCGCCTTGTGCCTTTCTTGTGTGGCGTTGTGAGTCTGTGTCATGGTCCATGGATGTGGCCATGTGGTTGTGGATGGCACCGTGTCTCTCCCCTGTGACTGTCGGTGTGAATAAGAGACTGTTTGTGTGTGGCTGTTGCTGAGTGCCTTGTAATTGGGGGTGTGACGCTGTGATGGGTTCTGTGACCCCCATTGTGTGCGGTGACTCTTTCTTTTCTGTGACTCTTAAGTGTGTTGCAGGCCTGACTGTGGGTCACTGACTCTACAGTTAGCGTGGGGGCTTGTGTGGGACTGTGATGTGTGTAGGGTCTCCTATATGTCCCTCTCTGTTTGGCCCTGGGTGGGAGTGGTATCTGGGTGTCTCTGACAGGCTGTGAGCCCACTGTGCGTGAGTATTCACTGACATGTATTGTGTGTGTTGGACACCTGTCTGAACAAGGGGGCCCCTCTTGTTCACTGCAAAGTGGCGCCCAGCACAGTGCCTGGAAGTGGGCAGGTGCTGGGTCTTCACTGTGGGATGGGTGAACGCTATGCCATGGTTTTGTATGTGTGTGTCGGGGGGGTGCCAGGATGGAGGCTGCAGCTGGGTTGTGCTTCCTAGGGGTGACAGCATGGGTGACCATGGGTATCTAGGACCTCTGGCGACCATCACCCCATATCACACTGCAGAATGAGCGTCGTGGGTGGGGTGCTGGACCCAGAGTGCCTACCCTTGCCTGCCTGGGCCTCAGTTTCCACATCTGCACAATGGGGGTGACCATCCCTGCCCTGCTGGCTGCCAGGAGCGGCTGTGAGTCTTCGGGCGTGGATGCAGCCTGGGGGAAGCCATAGGGCGCTTTCACAGGTGAGATGGGGCTGGGAGAATGGGTGTAAGCAGGTGTGACTGTGTTGAGCCCTGAAGCGCTGGGGACTGGGGGTAGCCTTGGGGGAGGGAAGAGGAGAACTGGGAGGCAGACCGGCTGGGAAGAGGGGGAAGGAGGGAGAGGCAGCTGGCAGAGAAGGAGGGCTTGGCTATCAGCCCAACCAGACACGAACACCACAGCCCATGGGGACAGAGAGAGGGGCCCCTGTGGAGGCCATGGAGGAAGAGACTCAGGGGAAGGGTCTGGTAGGGATGGGGAGCCCCTCGGGAAAGAGGATGGGGTCCCCTAAAAACTAGTGGGGACCCTTCTAAGTGCCATGGGGGAGGGGTTCCCATGAGGCTGGGGAGTCTCTTCTAAAGGCCCACCTCCTAAAAGGCATTGGGTCAGAGCCTCCCATGTAGGCTATAGAGGAAGGGGACCCCTGTAGAATATCAGGGAGTGGTATCAGGGGAGGCAGGTGTCCCCAGTAGGGTCAGGACCAACAGGGCGGGACCTGGATTGCAGAGGCGAGGCCAGAAGGCTCAAGGGGCAGAGTCAGGGCTTGCCCGGGTCTTCAGGGCCAGGGGTGTGGCCAAAGGACTCAGGGATGAAGCCAGGGTCCCGGTGACCTGAGACTTCCCCTAGGCACACCCCTGGGACTCCCACTCCCTCCCCACCTCTGCAGGCCTGGCCTTCACCATGGCGGGAGGGAGACCGCATCTGAAGAGGAGTTTCTCCATCATCCCCTGCTTTGTCTTCGTGGAGGTGAGGACCCCCGTATCTCTCCCAGAGAGGGCGTGCCTATCTCAGTCTCTGTCCAACCTCAGTCTCCCTATCTGCCCCCACTTTTCCATCGCTGGGATCTCCCTTGCTGTCCCCTTTCTCTTGAGAAGTGGCTATGAGCTTGGATTGAGAAGGGCCACTCCCCAGGGTCCAATCCCTCTCTGCCCCATCCACACTGCAGGGTGCTGGACACCACAGGTACCCCTGAGCCTCAGTTTCCTCATTCATAGAATGGGCATCAGCAGAGTCCCAACTCCTAGGGCTGTTCTTTGTTTTTTTTTTGTTTTGTTTTGTTTTGTTTTTGAGATGGAGTTTCGCTCTTGTTGTCCAGGCTGGAGTGCAATGGCGCGATCTCGGCTCACTGCAACTTCCACCTCCCAGGTTCAAGCGATTCTCCTGCCTCAGCCTTCCCAAGTAGCTGGGATTATAGGCATGCGCCACCAAGCCCAGCTAATTTTGTATTTTTAGTAGAGATAGGGTTTCTCCATGTGGGTCAGGCTGGTCTCGAACTCCAGACCTCAGGTGATCCACCCACCTCGGCCTCCCAAAGTGCTGGGATTACAGGCATGAGCCACCGCGCCCGGCCTTTTTTGTTTTGTTTTGTTTTAGATAGGGTCTCACTCTGTCACCCAGGCTGGAGTGCAGTGGCATAATCTCAGCTTACTGCAACCTCCACCTCCTGGGCTCAAGCAGTTCTCCTACCTCAGCCTCCCGAATAGCTGAGACTACAGGCGTGTGCCATCATGCCCAGCTAATTTTTCTTTTTTTTTTTTTTTGAGATGGAGTCTCGCCTGTTGCCCAGGCTGGAGTGCAGTGACGCGATCGCAGCTCACTGCAGCCTCCACCTCCCGGGTTCAAGCGATTCTTCTGCCTCAGCATCCCGAGTAGCTGGAACCACAGGTGCATGCCACCACGCCTGGCTAATTTTTGTAGGTTTTAGTAGAGACAGGGTTTCACCATCTTGGCTAGGCTGATCTTGAACTCCTGACCTCGTGATCCACCCGCCTCAGCCTCCCAAAGTGCTGGGATTACAGGCGTGAGCCACCGCGCCCGGCCTATGCCCAGCTAATTTTTGTACTTTTTGGTAGCGATGGGCTTTCAACATGTTGGCCAGGATGGTCTAGAACTCCTGACCTCAAGCAATCCTCCCGCCTCAGCCTCCCAAAGTGCTGGGATTACAGGTGTGAGCCACCACGCCCGGCCTCCTAGGGCTGTTCTAAAGGTAAAGTGTATTAATTCATGGACAAACTTGGTACGACCCCCTGCCCACGGTGAGGGTTAGACCTGTGGTAGCTGCTGGTACCCCTACTCCTCCGATTTCTTTCCTTGTGGGAGAGTCTTTCCACCTCCCACTGTCTGTCTGTCTCTCATCTGAGCCTTGGCCCTAGACTCACTCTCCCCATGCCCATCTCTTCTCTCACTCTCTCTACAACTCCCTTCCCTTTTCCTCTCCCTTCTTTCTTCTCTTGCTCTTTTCCTCCTCTTCTCCCCTCCTTTCCTGGTTTCCCTCTCTCTCTCTCTCTTTTTCTTTTTGTTCCTTCCTTCTCTCTCTCTCTCTCTCTCTTTCTCTCTTTCTCTCTTTTGAGATAGAGTCTTGCTCTGCTGCCCAGGCTGGAGTGCAGTGGCATGATCTTGGCTCACTGCAACCTCCGCCTCCCAGGTTCAAGTGATTCTCCTGCCCCAGCCTCCTGAGTAGCTGGGATTACAGGTGTCCACCACCATGCCTGGCTAATTGTTGTATTTTTAGTAGAGACAGGGTTTTGTCATGTTGGCCAGGCTGGTCTCAAACTCCTGATCTCAGGTGATCCACCTGCCTCAGCCTCCCAAAGTGCTGGGATTACAAGCATGAACCACTTTTTTCTTTATTTTCTTTTTTTCTTTCTTCCTGTGTTTCGGCCATTCCTTTTCCTTTCTTTCTTTTTTCTGAGACAGGGTCTCCCTCTGTCACCCAGGCTGGAGTGCAGTGGCGCCATCATGGCTCACTGCAGTCTTAACCCCCTGGGCTGAGGCAGTCTTCCTTCTTCAGCCTCCCAAGTAGCTGGGACTATAGTTGTGCAGAGATGAGGTCATGCTATGTTGCCCAGGCTGATCTCAAACTCCTGAGCTCAAGCAATCCTCCTGCCTCGGCCTCCCAAAGTGCTGGAATTACAGGCATGAGCCGCTTGCTGCACACGGCCTCTCTCTGTTTCTATCTCCTTCTCCTTCTGTTTCTCCTAAACCCTGGCTCTTCTCTCACCTCCTTTCCCCATTTCTCTCAGTCTCTCTCCCCCTTGTCTCTGTCTCTCTCCATCTTCTAGTTTCTGTCTCTAACCCATGTCTCTCCATCTCTGTATCTCTGCCTCTGTGGCCTCAGCTGGAGCCCTGACCCTCTCTCTTCTCTCTCCGCCACCTCTCCCTGCCCTGGCTTGGTGGCAGTCGGTGCTGCTGGGCATCGTGATCCTGCTTGCTTACCGCCTGGAGTTCACGGACACCTTCCCTGTGCACACCCAGGGATTCTTCTGCTATGACAGTACCTACGCCAAGCCCTACCCAGGGCCTGAGGCTGCCAGCCGAGTGCCTCCTGCTCTCATCTACGCACTGGTCACTGCCGGGCCCACCCTCACGGTGAGACAGTGAAGACCTCCTAGGAGGCAGGTGGGCCAGGTGAGGGTGGGTGAGGGGATGGGCTGGAAGGCCAGGAAGACTCTACCTTGGTCTTGCCCACAGATCCTGCTGGGGGAGCTGGCGCGTGCCTTTTTCCCCGCACCACCTTCAGCCGTCCCGGTCATCGGGGAGAGCACCATCGTGTCCGGAGCCTGCTGTCGCTTCAGCCCCCCACTGCGGAGGCTGGTCCGCTTCCTGGGTGAGAGATATGGCCCGGGATCAGTCCCATGGTAATGGTCGGGAGGTGGGTATAGAAGGAAAGAGTCTTGGGCCTGACAGTCATCATAATTCCAGGCTGGGCGCAGTGGCTCACGTCTGTAATCTCAGCACTTTGGGAGGCCAAGGTGGGCGATCACCTGAGGTCAGGAGTTCAGGACCAGCCTGACCAACATGGCGTAACCCTGTCTCTACTAAAAACACAAAAAATTAGCTGGGCATGGTGGCGGGTGCCTGTAATCCTTGAACCTGGGAGGCAGAGGTTACAGTGAGCCAAGACTGCACCAGCCTGGGCAACAAGAGCGAAACTCCATCTCAAAAAAAAAAAAAAAAAAAATTCCAGGGAAAAGCTGGGCATGGTGGTGCGTACCTGTAGTCTCAGCTACTTGGGAGGCTGAGGCAGAGACTCAGCTACTTGGGAGTACCAGCTACTTGGGAGACTGAACAAGACCCCACCTCTTTAAAAAAAAAAAAAAAAAAAAGGGAATTCCAGCAGGGAAGGAAGAGGACCTGGAATTGCCATGGTGGGGATGTTAGGAAGCAACAAGGGACTTAGGCTCAGGCCAGATGTAATGGAGGTTCTAGGGATATGGGTGGGGCCTAACCCAACCATGATGGCAACTGTAGGAAGAGGGTCCCAAAATGCCACAAGGAGAGTCTCAGGTACAAAAGAGAGACACAGGCACAGGACAAACACCCTGGGGCCCCTGGGTAGGGAGATGAGACTCTGGCTGTGCTTTAAATGGGGTCCCAGCCTCAAGTGGTGGCTGTGGGAAAGGGGGAGGGGCAGAGCTTACCTATAATGGTGGTCCCAGGGGCAGACAGTGGGAGACCCAGCTCTAACTTACTAGTGGCCCCAGGAGGAGAGTGATGAACTCAGTCGTAGCCAGTTTAAGGGCAGGCAGGAAGCGCCCCAGGTATGCCATTAGGGTTTTCCCTAGCCCTCCTAGGCATGGGGTGGATCCTGATGTAATGGTGTTGGGTTGGCCGGGAGGTCCAAGCCCAGCTATAATGGGGCTCCAAGGGAGGACCCGCCCCTGACATAGTGGTAATCCTAGAAAGACAGGGGCCAGATAATGAGGGTCTCTGGGGGCAGGAGGCCTCAGAGTGTCTTCATGGTGGTCCTTAAGGAAGGGGGATGTTGGCACAACTACGGGGTCCCAAGTGTGCTTTAATGACAGTCACAGGAAAAGGGAACTAAGAGGCCCAATGGAACCAGTGGGAGCATCGGGCCTGGCGCATGAACCGCTTCCACTATCCCACCCCTAGGGGTCTACTCCTTCGGCCTCTTCACCACAACCATCTTCGCCAACGCGGGGCAGGTGGTGACCGGCAATCCCACGCCACACTTCCTGTCCGTGTGCCGCCCCAACTACACGGCCCTGGGCTGCCTGCCACCTTCTCCGGATCGGCCAGGTCCCGACCGCTTTGTCACTGACCAGGGTGCCTGCGCTGGCAGCCCCAGCCTCGTGGCCGCCGCGCGCCGCGCCTTCCCCTGCAAGGACGCGGCCCTCTGCGCCTACGCAGTCACCTACACGGCGGTGAGCCTCGGGAGCTTCGGGGTTGGAAATGGATGTGAGGGTTGGACAGCGCCCAGTGGCCTGGAAGCCGCCAGAGCTGGATCCTCTGCTCTTCCACGCCCCTGGTGCTGTTGGAAGCTCTAGCTCCACGCCGCGGCCTGTTGGAAACTCTAGTTCCTCCTCCCAGATCCTAGCCACGCCCCCAGCCAGAGCCTATCGCTGTCCATTGCCTCCGGCCCTTGCTCTCTGGCCACGCCTCCTGAGCCAGTAATACGAGAGAAGCTATTGGCTCCACCCTATGGGATCAGGACACTATCCCTGATGTGCAAGACTCGGAACCCCTAGAGCCTAGCCAGGCCCCCAGGATGCTACAGGCGCTAGATATTAGCTGGGAGACTGGGTAGATTGGATGGCTTCCTGGAGCCCTTGCCCCTCTCCTTGGGACCTTGTTCTCTCCCGTTGTAGCCCTGGCCACACTCTTTGCTCTTAACTGCTCTGGGATTTCTAACTCTGTCCTGTGCTTTTTCCTGCTCACATACCCTGTTGCTTCAACTCTTTTTTCTGGCATCCGGGTTTATGCTCCCATACTGTCAGTAGTCCCCTGGGGGTCAGGAGCTCTACCTCCTACAGCTCCTGGACCTGCCCCCTTAGCCCTGAGTCCACCCTCTGGTTCTGTGGCCACGCCCTAACCCAGCAAGTGTCTGTCCTCATCTACGACTCTGGACCAGGGACATCTGGGCCCCAGACCTTGTCCTCTGCTCTTGGGAGCTCTGGCCACACCTAGCCCTACAAGTGGTGCCCATGAGACTCCAAGACCTCAATCCCTGACCCCCACCCCCCTTTGCCGTTTTAGTCACGCTCCCTGGAAAAGCCCACTGGGGAGTCCATGACTCCATTCCTGGAACCCCTGGCCACATCCTCCAGCCCCAACGCTCTGGCCATGCATTCTAGCCCAGAAAAGAGCGTCCACTTGGGTTCAGAGACTTGCCTCCACTTGTCCCCTGACCAGTCTGACTCCCCACAGATGTACGTGACTCTCGTGTTCCGCGTGAAGGGCTCCCGCCTGGTCAAACCCTCGCTCTGCCTGGCCCTGCTGTGTCCGGCCTTCCTGGTGGGCGTGGTCCGCGTGGCTGAGTACCGAAACCACTGGTCCGACGTGCTGGCTGGCTTCCTGACAGGGGCGGCCATCGCCACCTTTTTGGTGAGTCCCCTCCTCAACCTTCCCAGCATGGAACCTTCCCATCAGCTCTCTGACCCAACAGGCAGGACCACATGATGGAGAAGGGTGTGGACTGTGTGTGACCTTGGGCCAGTCCCTTAACCTGACCCTTCCTGGATATTCTCATCTCATCTGTGAAATGAGATACCAGGATCAGGGTGAGGCAAGGCCTTGAATGCAAATTTTAAGAGGGTGCCCAAACACTTAGTAATCAAGATTAATCATATTTTAACAAAACATTTTTAAAAATCAAAGTTAATACAAAACTATCATAATGTACAGAAATATAAAAATTCTAAATAAAGACGAATCAAGACTGGGTGCAGTAGCTCACGCCTGTAATCCCAGCACTTTGGGAAGCTGAAGTGGGTGGATCACTTGAGGCCAAGAGTTCGAATCCAGCCTGGTCAACATGGTGAAACCCCGTCTCTACTAAAAATACAAAAATTAGCCAGGCGTAGTGGTGCAAGCCTGTAGTCCCAGCTACTCGGGAGGCTGAAGCAGAAGAATTGCTTGAACCCGGGGGACGGAGGTTGCAGTGAGCCGAGATCGCACCACTTCACTCCAGCCTGGGTGAAAGAGTGAAAGTCTGCCTCAAAAAAAAAAAAAAAAAAAATTAGCTGGCAACGGTGGTGCACACCTGCAGTCCCAGCTACTCGGAAGGCTGAGGCAGAAGAGTCGCTTGAACCCAGGAGGTGGAGTTTGCAGTGAGCTGAGATCATACCACTGCACTCCAGCCTGGGTGACAGAGTTTGACTCTGTCTCAAAAAAAAAAAAATTAAACCCTGCCCCTGTACAACTTGGTCTTACTTGCTTTACCCTAGTCCAGACTCTGTGGGATAAATAATAATTGCACCTACCTCATAGTAAAATGGAGCCAACAGTGCCTGGCACATACTATGCATTAGCTGTTTTTGAAAACCTGAGCTTAGTTTCCTTATCTGAAAAATGGGGATGGTATTTACATAGCTCCTATGTGACTGACCCCAGGCCTCAACACTGTTCTCTCCCTCTGTTCCAGGTCACCTGCGTTGTGCACAACTTTCAGAGCCGGCCACCCTCTGGCCGAAGGCTCTCTCCCTGGGAGGACCTGGGCCAAGCCCCCACCGTGGACAGCCCCCTCGAAAAGTTAAGTGTGGCCCAGGTAAGGGGGGCCGGGGGCTGCTCCCGGCTGGAGAGGGTGGTGGGTGGAGGGGGCCAAGGAGGCAGGAAGGAAGTCAGGCAAGAGGTGGGGGTCTCAGAACCATGGAGAAGTGGAGGGATCACCCATCTCTGTGGACACAGGTCCTGGGGGGACAGCCCCAAAGAATGAAAGGGAGCACCCCCGTCTTCTTCCCAAGGGGACACGGTTAATCATGAGAACTGTGGTTGTCTTTTCCGTGGGATTCTTCACCTGATGAGCTCCTTGTGGCTGTGGCCGGTAGGGCCCAGGGGGCCACTAGCCCCTTCCCTCTGTCTCTTTGTCTCAGGAACCCGAGGTCTGCAGGCCGCATTCGACACCGGCACGGCTCACCCCATCCAGTGAGTGTTGGGGGTGTGGGGACTAAACAGGGGGACTTTCAGGTGGGCAGCTACTGCCCCAGACGTCTCACCTAGGTTTTTATGCTGCCTCCCAAGTGTTCTGATCCCCTGATATCTGGCTTCTGACCACCAGAGTCGCAGAACTGTGCCCGCCGTGGCCACCTGATCCCCAGCTGCGTGTCCTCCAGGGCCCCAGCCATGTGTTCGTCGCCCCGTGTGCCCCGCCCTCGATTGAGGTCTGAGCCGACGCCCTTGCCCCTGCCCCTACCCCTGCCAGCGCCCACCCCCAGCCAGGGCCCCTCGCCTTCCTCCCCCGGACCTGGGGGGCCAGGCGGGGGTGGTGGACGTGGCCGGAAGCTGCTGCTGCCCACGCCCCTGCTGCGGGACCTGTACACCCTGAGTGGACTCTATCCCTCCCCCTTCCACCGGGACAACTTTAGCCCTTACCTGTTTGCCAGCCGTGACCACCTGCTGTGAGGCCCGACCACCCACCCAGAATCTGCCCAGTCCCCACTTCTTCCCTGCCACGCGTGTGTGTGCGTGTGCCACGTGAGTGCCAAAGTCCCCTGCCCCCCAAGCCAGCCAGACCCAGACATTAGAAGATGGCTGGAAGGACATTTGGGAGACACCTGCCTCTCTGGCCCTCTGAGATATTCAGATGGGCACAAATGGAAGGTGGGCCCTTGCCCCTACTCTTGCCCTTTTAAGGGCCAAAGCTTGACCCCATTGGCCATTGCCTGGCTAATGAGAACCCCTGGTTCTCAGAATTTTAACCAAAAGGAGTTGGCTCCAGCCAATGGGAGCCTTCTCTTCACTTCTTAGAATCCTCCTGCAAGAGGGCAACTCCAGCCAGTGTTGAGCGACTAAACAGCCAATAGGAGCCCTTGGTTTCCAGAATTTCTAGAGTGGGTGGGCATGATTCCAGTCAATGGGGGACCGCCCGTGTCTAAGCATGTGCAAAGGAGAGGAGGGAGATGAGGTCATTGTTTGTCATTGAGTCTTCTCTCAGAATCAGCGAGCCCAGCTGTAGGGTGGGGGGCAGGCTCCCCCATGGCAGGGTCCTTGGGGTACCCCTTCTCCTCTTAGCCCCTCCCTGTGTGCGGCCTCTCCACCTCTCACCCACTCCCTCCTAATCCCCTACTTAAGTAGGGCTTGCCCCACTTCAGAGGTTTTGGGGTTCAGGGTGCTGTGTCTCCCCTTGCCTGTGCCCAGGTCATCCCAAACCCTTCTGTTATTTATTAGGGCTGTGGGAAGGGTTTTTTCTTTTTTCTTGGAACCTGCCCCTGTTCTTCACACTGCCCCCCATGCCTCAGCCTCATACAGATGTGCCATCATGGGGGGCATGGGTGGAGCAGAGGGGCTCCCTCACCCCGGGCAGGCAAAGGCAGTGGGTAGAGGAGGCACTGCCCCCCTTTCCTGCCCCCTCCTCATCTTTAATAAAGACCTGGCTTCTCATCTTTAATAAAGACCTGTTTGTAACAGAAGTTTGGCCACCTGCCTTCCTCCCCCGGGTGGTGGGGGGTGCGGAGGACTTTCATCGTGGGTCTATGGATGTCTGTGGAGCTGGGTGTGGGTGTACTGCTGCAGTGTATCTAAGGACGATTGTGGAGAGGCAGTGCGGTTTCATGGGGCTCGAGACTTGGGCTGAAATCCTGGCTCAGCATTCTGGGCTCTGTGGCCTCAGGAAAGTTCATTCACCTCTCTGTGCCCTTGTTTCTTCATCTGTCAAAGGCAAACAGTCGCTCAAGCCACCAAGGCACACAAACCCACATCAGGAGCCATACATGCCCTGTGTGTCTCAGACCAGGGCACAGAGGGCACAAGGAATGGGGTGAGGATACCTGGGGGTCCTGAGAGGGATGGGGGATGCTGAGGGGCACTAAGAACCTCCCAGCCGAACACCTGGCTGCATGGATGAGCACAGGGGTGCTGAGTATGAGATTACACCGAGACCCAACCCCTCTGAGAACTCAGCAGATACTGGGGATGTTCAAAGAGTGAGGGAGAGGGAGCCACAGGACCCCTCCTGCAATCGGGGCTCTGAGGGTCTTCAGATAGGGCATTTGGGACCTAGAGTCACCCAGGCACCAGGAAAAGGGAGTCTGTTTCCCTTCTCTCATTAATTAATTCATTCAGCAAACACTGTAAAACCCCTACTGTGTGCCAGATGGTCTTAGTCTGTTCCAGCTGCCATAACAAAATACTGGGGACAGGATGGCTTATTTATTAAATTATTTAAAAATAAATTTCTCTACTACTATTAAATTTCTCTACTAATTATTTAAAAATATGTTTCTTATTTATTATTTATTTTGAGATGGAATCTCGCTCTGTTGCCCAGGCTGGAGTGCAGTGGCGCAACCTCGGCTCACTGCAACCTCCACCTCCCGGGTTCAAGTGATTCTCTTGCCTCACTCAGCCACCTGAGTAGCTGGGACTACAGGTGCGCACCACCACGCCTGGCTAATTTTTTGTATTTTTAGTAGAGATGGGATTTCACCGTGTTAGCCAGGATGGTCTTGATTTCCTCACCCTGTGATCTGCCTGCCTTGGCCTCCCAAAGTGTTGGGATTACAGGTGTGAGCCACTGTGCCCGGCCTTATTTTTATTTTGTGTGTGTGTTTGTGTTTCTTGTGTTTTGAGATGGAGTTTTGCTCTGTCGCCAGGCTGGAGTACAGTGGTACGATCTCGGCTCACACAACCTCCGCCTCCTGAGTTCAAGCGATTCTCATGCCTCCGCCTCCCTAGTAGCTGGGATTACAGGCGCCTGCCACCACACCTGGCTAATTTTTGTATTTTTGGTAGACAAATACTTTATGGGGTTTGACCATATTGGCCAGGCTGGTCTCGAACTCCTGACCTTGTGATCCGCCCACCTCGGCCTTCCAAAGTGCTGGGATTATAGGCATGAGCCACCGTGCCTGGCCTATTTTTTTTTAATAGAGACGGGGTTGTGCCATGTTGTCCCAGCTGATCTTGAACTTCTGGGCTCAAGCGGTTCACCCACCTCAACCTCCCAAAGTGCTGGGATTACAGGCATGAGCTACCACCCTGGGCCTAACAGAAGTTTATTTCTCATAGTTCTGGAGGCTGGGAAGTCCAAGATCAAGGCCCCAGCAGATTCGGTGACCGGTGAGGGCCTGCTTCCTCATAGACTCACTCTAGTCTCACATGGCAGAAGGTGGAGAAGCTCTCTGGGGCCTCTTTTATAAAAGCACTAATCCCATTCATGAGGACTCCACCCTCATGACCTAATCACCTTTAAAAGGCCCCCCACCGGCCGGGCAAGGTGGCTCACGCCTGTAATCCCAGCACTTTGGGAGGCCAAGACGGGCGGATCACGAGGTCAGGAGATCGAGACCATCCTGGCTAACACGGTGAAACCCTGTCTCTACTAAAAAATACAAAAAACTAGCCGGGCGAGGTGGTGGGTGCCTGTAGTCCCAGCGGCAGGAGAATGGCGTGAACCTGGGAGGCAGAGCTTTCAGTGAGCTGAGATTGCGCCACTGCACTCCAGCCTGGGCGGCAGAGGGAGACTCCGTCTCAAAAAAAAAAAAAAAGGCCGGGCGCGGTGGCTCAAGCCTGTAATCCCAGCACTTTGGGAGGCCGAGACGGGCGGATCACGAGGTCAGGAGATCGAGACCATCCTGGCTAACACGGTGAAACCCCGTCTCTACTAAGAAATACAAAAAAACTAGCCGGGCGAGGTGGCGGGCGCCTGTAGTCCCAGCTACTCAGGAGGCTGAGGCCGGAGAATGGCGTGAACCCGGGAGGCGGAGCTTGCAGTGAGCTGAGATCCGGCCACTGCACTCCAGACTGGGCTACAGAGCCAGACTCTGTCTCAAAAAAAAAAAAAAAAAAAGGCCCCCCACCTCCGATCACTGTGGGTTAGGATTTCAACATATGAACCGGGGGACAGGGTACAAACATTCAGACCGAAGCATAAGTGTTGTTTAGTTAGGCACAGGGTGGGAGTTGGGGGGTCGGGAGGTTACAGCAGTGAACAGAACAGACACAAACCTCTGCTGTCACAGATGAGAGTATTCTAATATGTAAGACAATAAACAAGGTAAATGGGGCCTGGTCTCCATACCTGTGATCCCAACACTCTGGGAGGCCAAGGCTGGAGGATTGCTTGAGCTTAGGAGTTGGAGAACGACCTGGGCGACATAGTGAGACCTCCGTCTGTACAAAAAAATATATATATTTTAAAATTAGTTGGGCATGGTGGCACACATCTATAGTCCCGGCTACACGGGAGGCTGAGGTGGGAGTCACTTGAGCCCAGGAAGTCGAGACTATGGTGAGCCGTGATCATGCCACTGCACTGTAGCCTGGGTGACAGAGCGAGACCATGTCTCAAAATAAATAAATACGCAAATTAATAAATATAAAAATAAATGAGCTAAGTACAGATTCACAATTCCAAATTTTTATAGAAGTCTGAAAACCAGGCCAGGCGCGGTTGCTCACACCTGTAATCCCAGCATTTTGGGATGCTGAAGCGGGTGGATCACCTGAGGTCGGGAGTTCAAGACCAGCCTGGCCAACATGGTGAAACCCTGTCTCTACTAAAAATACAAAAATTAGCTGGGTGTGGTGACGCACGTCTGTAATCCCAGCTACTCGGGAGGCTGAGGCAGGAGAATCACTTGAACCTGGGAGGCGGAGGTTACAGTGAGCCAAGATTACACCACTGCACTCCAGCCTGGGTGACAGAGTGAGACTCCATTTCAAAAAAGAAAAAGAAGTCTGAAAACCAAAATCCTTTCATAACTCATTTATGGCAAAACCTAACCTGAACTGACCTGAGATTATGTATAGCTTCTATTTATTTCACTTGATGTGAATATTCTTGTGTTTTGCTGAAGATAAAGTGATTTGAGGATGTTAGTTCTGGTCCCACTGGGGGTATGAAACACATAGTATTTACAGCCTATTACATTTTAAAATCTGAAAAATCCTGAATTTCCAACTCCAGGATCATGGATTTAGCTAAGGGATCTCTGATATGTTAGATATTGATATGTGATAAGGAGAACACTCAAGCTAAGGAAGGTGATGTGACAACTGTAGGATAGGGACATGGTTTGCAATTTCTTTTTAAGGGATAGGGAGGGTCTTGCTCTGTTTGTTGCTCAGGCTGAGCGACGGGTGGAGTGCAGTGGCATGATCCTAGCTCACTACAGCCTTAAACTTCTGGGATCCAGTGATCCAGTGATCCTCCCAAGTAGCTGGGACTGCAGGCACACACCACCATGCCTGCTAGTTTTTTAAATTTTTAGTAGAGACAATGTCTTGCTATGTTCCCCAGGCTGGTCTTGAACTTCTGGGCTCAAGTGATCCTCCCACTTCGGCCTCCCAAAATGCTGGGATTACAGGTGTGAGCCGCCATGCCTGGGCTATGGTTTGCAATTTTAAAAAAAGTGATCAACGAAGTTCTCTCTGAGACGACACTGGGAGGAAGGGAGCCATGCAAATATGTGGTGGGGAGACCTCCAGGCAAAGGAGGTCTTTGCAGAGCAAGTGTGAAAGGCTTGAGGCGGGAACGTGCCTTCTGTGTTCAGGAAACAGCAAAGTGGCCTGTGTAGCAATTGGCAAAGGGTGAGTGAAGAGGAGACAGAAGAAGAGGAGGTTGGGGAGATGGTGGGGAAGTTGGGGATATGGTGGAGCTTATCGTGGGCCACTGGGGGATAAGATGAGAGCATCAGAGAGCTGATGGCAGAGGAAAGACTGCATCAGGAGGCCCCCTGATTGACTGACCAAGGCTCCTGTGTCCAGAGCTTATACACCTGAGACCTGTGGTCTCTCCGGACGCGCAGCTGTCTCCACTGGGGCCAGGAAGAAAGCAAAGCTTCAGCACAATGGACAGCGCCACCACCC
This sequence comes from Macaca fascicularis, assembly GCF_037993035.2. Lineage (NCBI taxonomy): Eukaryota > Metazoa > Chordata > Mammalia > Primates > Cercopithecidae > Macaca > Macaca fascicularis. The sequence goes on from NC_088393.1 coordinate 11,937,312, forward strand.
AAACCAGCAGGCCCTGTCCGTGATGCTGATGTGGAGCGCCGGCCAAGAATGGTAAAAGTGGGGGAAGAATCAGGTCCCATTCAGGAGGGTGGTGACAGCAGCCCTGGCCTTGCACCAACTCTCATACTGGGATAGATGATCTTAGGTAGAGAACACAGGCTGGCTTGTACCTGTTTGGGATTGGCTGGGCGTCGTGGCTCACCTCTGCAATCCCGGCACTTTGGGAGGCTGAGCCGGGCGGATCACTTGAGGTCAGGGGTTTGAGACCAGCCTGCCTAACATGGTGAAACACTGTTACTACTAAAAATACAAAAAATTAGTCGGGCATGGTGGCACGTGCCTGTAATCCCAGCTACTCAGGAGGCTGAGGCAGGAGAATCGCTTGAACCCAGGAGGCGGAGGTTGCAGTGAGCTGAGATCGTGCCATTGCACTCCAGCTTGGACAACAAGAGCAAAACTCCATCTCAAAAAAAAAAAAAAAAAAACGAGGCCAGGCGCGGTGGCTCACGCTTGTAATCCCGGCACTTTGGGAGGCCGAGATGGGCAGATCACGAGGTCAGGAGATCGAGACCATCCTGGCTAACACGATGAACCCCCATCTCTACTAAAAATACAAAAAATTAGCCGGTCGTGGTGGCAGGGACCTGTAGTCCCAGCTATACTCGGGAGGCTGAGGCAGGAGAATGGCGTGAACCCGGGAGGCGGAGCTTGCAGTGAGCCGAGATCGCACCACTGCACTCCAGCCTGGGCGACAGAGCGAGACTCCACCTCAAAAAAAAAAAAAAAAAAAAAAAAACGAAAGCCTTCTTGGCTGGGTGCAGTGGCTCACACCTGTAATCCCAACACTATGGGAGGTGTCTAGGTAGGAAGATTGCTTGAACCCAGGAGTTTGAGATCAGCCTAGGCAATGTAGCAAGACCCCCGTCTCGAAAAAATAAAGCGTTTAGGCCAGGAGCAGTGGCTAACGCCTGTAATTCCAACACTTAGGGAGGGTAAGGCGGCAGATCACCTGAGGTCAGGAGTTCAAGACCAGATTGGACAACATGGTGAAACCCCGTCTCTACTAAAAATACAAAAATTAGCCAGGAGTGGCAGCGTGCACCTGTAATCATAGCTACTCAGGAGGCTGAGGCTGGAGAATCACTTGAACTTGGGAGGCAGAGGTTGCAGTGAGCTGAGATCGCACCATTGCACTCCAGCCTGGGTGACAGAGCGAGACGGTCTCAAAAAATAAAAACATAAAAAATTAAACAACAACAACAAAAATCAAAAGCCTTCTCAACATGTCCCTGTGGGTCTCACAGCATCTCAATCTCAAGTTGACCAAAACAGAGCTCTGATTTAGAATGTCACAGCACGACTATCCCAGGCACAGAGCCCTCTCCTGTCTCCTCATGACTCAAGTAAAAGCCAACTTTCTGCCAATGCCTCAGGGCCCTTGAACTTTCTCCACCTGGAATGTTCTTCCACTGCATATTTGCACAATTCACTCCCTGACCTCTCTCAGGCCTTTTCTCAAACGTCACCTTCCCAGCCTGATCCAACCACCCTATTCAAAATTGAAAAAACAACTGGTCTGCCTTCTCAATTCCCTTCGTTGTGCAAATTTCTTTTCTTTTTTCGAGACGGAGTCTCGCTCTGTCACCCGGGCTGGAGTGCAATGGTGCAATCTCAGCTCACTGCAACCTCCGCTTCCCGGGTTCAAGCGATTCTCCTGCCTCAGCCTCCTGAGTAGCTGGGATTACAGACGCCCGCCACCACACCCAGCTAGTTTTTGTATTTTTAGTAGAGATGGGGTTTCACCATGTTGGTCAGGCTGGTCTCAAACTCCCAACATCAGGTTATCTGCCCGCCTCGGCCTCCCACAGTGCTGGGATTACAGGGGTGAGTCACTGTGCCCAGCCCCTTGTGCAGATGTCTTTTTGTGCAAATGCCCCTTTGTGCAAATGCTTGTCGTGTGCTCACACAGTGTTTAAATTCCTCATGATGCTGAGTGGGTCTTTATAGGTCTCCCTCACTTGAATGTCGGCTCCACCAGGACAGAGATTTGGTCTGTTGTCTATTCACTGTGGGGTCTACAGTTACTAGAATAGGCCCTGATACATAGTACGTGCTCAATAAATGTTTGCTAAATGAATGAACTTATTGCTTGAGGATGCCAGTAAACTAAGGATAGGCACAGAGTGACCCCAAGTCACCTAGTTCCTACCCCGTAGCCCCGGGTCCAACCCTACCTGCAGACAGGTACATTCCTCCATGATTCTCCTCTATGGTAAATCTTCTTCTGTCAAGATGTGAAGACAGGCCGGGCACAGTGGCTCACGCCTGTAATCCTAGCACTCTGGGAGGCCAAGACAGGTGGATCACCTGAGATCAGGAGTTTGAGACTAGCCTGGCCAACATAGTGACACCCCATCTCTACTAAAAGACATGCAAAAAAAAAAAAAAAAAAAAAAAAAGCTGGGCATAGTGGCGTGTACCTGTAATCCAAGCTAGCTGGTAGGCTGAAGCAGGACAACTGCTGGAACCTGGGAGGTGGAGGCTGCAGTGAGCCGAGATCGCACCACTGCACTCCAGCCTGGGTGACACAGTGAGACTCCCTCTAAAAAAAAAAAAAAAAAAAAAATATATATATATATATATGAAGACAAAATTCTGATAAGTGAAAGAAGGACTGTGTGCATGAGAGATTTGCCAAATGTCTGCATCTCTGCTGAATATTCTCAACTCGGCCGACATTCATGAGCACCTAGTGTGTACCAGGTGCCATACTAGCAACTGAGGAGCTAGCAGTGACCAAAAATAAAGACCCTATCCTCATGGAACTAGTGGGGAGAGATGCCATCAGATAAATGGATAACGTTAGAAGTGAACGTTATTTAGAGAGAAATAAAGACAGCTGGCCGGGCACGGTGGCTCACGCCTGTTAATTCCAGCACTTTGGAAGGCCAAGGTGGGTGGACGAGGTCAGAAGTTCGAGACCAGCCTTGCCAACATGGAGAAACCCCGTCTCTACTAAAAATACCAAAACTAGCTGGGGGTCGTGGCATGCACCTGTAGTCCCAGCTACTCAGGAGGCTGAGGCAGGAGGATCGCTTGAACCCGGGAGGTGGAGATTGCAGTGAGTTGAGATCGTGCCATTGCACTCCAACCTGGGTGACAGAGCAAGACTCCATCTCGAAAAAACAAACCAACACAACAACAATAACTACAAAAACAAATAATCAGTTAGAGAGTGAAATGTGTGCAATTTTGGGCAGGCAGTCCAGGAGAGCCTCTCTGAGTCTCTGAGTAGATGATATTTTGACCAAAGACCTAAAAAGAGTGGAGGGAAAAAAAAGTTGGCTGGGCGCGGTGGCTCACACCTGTAATCCCAGCACTTTGGGAGGCCAAGGCTGGCAGATCACCTGAGGTCAGAAGTTCGAGACCAGCCTGACCAACATGGAGAAACCCTGTCTCTACTAAAAATACAAAATCAGCCATGCGTGGTGGTGCATGCCTATAATCCCAGCTACTTGGGAGGCTGAGGCAGGAGAATCACTTGAACCTGGGAGACGGAGGTTGCAATGAGCCAAGATCATGCCATTGCACCCCAGCCTGGGCAACAAGAGCAAAACTCTGTCTCAAAAAAGAAAAAAGAAAAAAAAAGCCAGAAGGATATCTGGAAGCTGACTGCTACACACACAAGATCATCAAGTACAAAGGACTTGTGGTGAGGCTGTATTCAGCATGCTCCCATGTATGTAACTATGCTGGACTCTGATGTGGGTGTTACTACTGACTATTTGTGCATTTTTGTTTTGTTTTTGTTGAGCTAGGGTGTTGCTCTGTTGTCCAGGCTGGAGTGCAGTGGCACAATCACTGCTCACTGCGGCTTTGACTTCCTTGGGCTCAAGCAATCCTCCTGCCTCAGACTCCCGAGTAGCTAGGACTACAGGTGCACGCCACCACACCTGGCTAAATTTTTTTTTTTTTTTTGAGACAGAGTCTCGCTCTGTCGCCCAGGCTGGAGTGCAGTGGCATGATCTCGGCTCACTGCAAGCTCCGCCTCCCGGGTTCACGCCATTCTTCTGCCTCCACCTCCCAAGTAGCTGGGACTACAGGTGCCCACCACCATGCCTGGCTAAATTTTTTTTTCTATTTTTAGTAGAGATGGGGTTTCACTGTGTAAGCCAGGATGGTCTTGATCTCCTGACCTCATGATCTGCCCACCTCAGCCTCCCAAAGTGCTGGGATTACAGGCATGAGCCACACCGCGCCCAGTGATATTAAAAATTAGCACCTGGCTAATTTTTAAGTATTTTGTAGAGATGGGGTCTCACTACATTGCCCAGGCTGGTCTTGAACTCTTGGCCTCAAGCAATCCTCCTGCCTTGGCCTCCCAAAGCACTGGGACTACAGACATAAGCCACCATACCAGGCCTGTTTGTGCATCTGGAGTGTTGAAATGTGAGGTGAATCATGGGTTGTGTATCTGCTGGGGGATGGGGACTGAGGTAGGGTGTTTGACAGCGCAGTGTATCGGTGTGCTTCACTGTGTGTGTCTGCGTGTGTAGTGGCAATGTCATAGTTACGTGTTTTGCAAGAGAAAGGGTGTGGGGGATGAATGTGGGACAGAGTTTGTATGGGATGCTTTGTGTCAGGATAGGGCAAGGTTGGAGCATGTGCATGATGGAGATTCTGAAAATAGAATATATTCAGAGATGCCGTGGTGGGTGTGTGTGTGTGTGTGTGTGTGTGTGTGTGTGTGTGTGTGTGTGTAGAAGGGTGTGAGGGTGCCCAGCTGTGTGAGTGGGTGTGTTGGGGGATGTCGTGGAGCTGTTTTCTGGTCCCAGAGGGAGAGAGAAAGCCCAGGAAATCTCACTTTCTCCCTGCCCCTGGGTCTCCAGGCAACGGCACCACTTTGGAGTTACCAGGAGACAAGGTTGCCAGGGCAACACAGGCGTGAGTGGCAGCTTTGGGACGAAGTCTGGGTGAGAAGATCCAGCCAGGGATCACGATCATTCACTTTGTTCCTCCCTTTCTCCCTGTTTCTCATCAATCCCACTTCCCTTCCTTCATTGTCTTAACGAGCCTGTATTTGAGAACCTACAAATGTGCCAGGTGCTATTGTGGGCACTGGAGAACAGAAGTGAACAAGATAAACAATGTCCCTGCTGTATCTCTCCTTCAGTGTTTCAGCTCCTGTCTCTTCGTCTCTCCTGCTCCCTTCTTTGTCCTGCGGTCCTGCCCTCCCCCCGTACCACAAGGCCCCACAGAACCCCTTAGCCAGTGAGGAAGTTGAGAGCCTTCATCTCACAGACTTTCGGGGACGGCTGTGTCCCTGAGCCTGTGTCCCCAGACACACACTCCTGCCCATACTCAGGTGCACAGAAGGACAAGCACACAGCTCATCCCCCTCTTCAATTCTCAGTTGTCATTGGATGACATCAGCAAAACCACACACAAATACATGCCGATCACAATACTCCTCTGAGATATCGTAAGCCCCATTTTACAGGAGGGCAAACTGAGGCTAGGCGACTTTAAAGAATATGTCACTCATTCTGGTCTGCTCCTCCAATTCTTACTCCTTATATTTGTCTCATTAGCTGACAATAACAGTATTCGTGCTGGTTCCCCCAGCAGCCTCCCTTAAGGAAGGGCCTTATTTCCCTATTTCCCTCGAATGCACCCTTTCCTCCGCATAGGTTCTAACCCTTCGCTCATTCCCCAGAGGAATCGAGTTTTGATGGACAGATTCCTAAACCAATAGAGAAACTAAGTGAACTGTACCGAAGCAGCCTCGACTTGGGCGGGACTAAGACTGGGAAAGAGCCACCAATTGGACAGAGCTACGCGGCGAATGGCGGAGACGCTGAGGCGGGTGCTGACCAGGGACGGTGCGGCCTGGTCCGGGGAGGAGAACACGGCTGCCGCCGGACCGCCTTTGCTGCTTCTCGGCGCACCAGGGTCTGGAAAAACAGCGTTGCTATTTGCTGCGGCCCTAGAGGCGGCGGGGGAGGGCCAAGGCCCAGTCCTCTTCCTGACACGGAGGCCTCTACAAAGCCTGCCCCGCGGGACCGGAACGACTCTAGACCCAATGCGACTCCAGGTAACTGTGCGGTGGGAGTGGAGGCGTTCTAGCCAATGGTGGAGTAGATCCGGGACTACTGAGTGACAGGTAGACAAGCCCATGGAGGGGACGGTGGAAGGGCGGGCCAGGGCAGCCACGATGGGGCGGAGTCAGGCAGGCGCAGTGAGGGGTGGCACCACGCGGAGCTTAATTAAGATTGAAGTGAGAGCCCATCCAATGATGGGCGGTGTTAGCAAGAGGCGGTGCCCAGAGGGTGAAGTCAGGCCCATCAAGGGGCGGGGCCAAGCTTGGGTCCATTCAGGACCAGAGTTGGCTCCTGTTGGTGTCAAGGATGAGGTCAGACCGACAATGCAATGCTGGGGGACGGTTTTCCGTGGAAAAACTGCCCTAGAGATTTGGCCAAAAACAAGCAAAAATGACTTGCCCTCAACTAATACTCGGCAGTGATGAGTGCTGGAAAAAGGGACGAATACAAGAATATTTAACCACTCTGAGCTGGTTCATCCCGGAACCAAGGAAAGTATGCAAGGAGGCAGGGTTCTCTTGCAAGCAGTCTGGCTTCTTGTGCTGAATCCGGCCCTTTCCTTCTGTTTCTCCTTCTAGAAGATCCGCTTCCAGTACCCACCCTCAACCCGAGAGCTTTTCCGGCTCCTGTGCTCTGCCCATGAAGCCCCGGGGCCAGCCCCCTCCCTTCTGCTGCTCGATGGCCTAGAAGAGTACCTAGCGGAAGACCCAGAGCCCCAGGAAGCCGCCTACCTCATTGCCTTACTTCTAGACACAGCTGCCCACTTCAGCCACCGGCTTGGGCCTGGCCGGGACTGTGGGCTCATGGTGGCCCTCCAGACCCAGGAGGAGGCAGATAGTGGGGACGTCCTGCACCTGGCACTGCTCCAGCGGTATTTTCCTGCCCAGTGCTGGCTGCAGCCAGATGCACCAGGTCCAGGAGAACACGGCCTCCGAGCCTGCCTGGATCCAGGCGGGCTGGGCCCCAGAACGGAGTGGTGGGTGACTTTCCGATCAGATGGAGAAATGATGATTGCTCCATGGCCCACCCAGGCTGGTGACCCCAGCTCAGGCAAGGGTTCAAGCTCTGGAGGCCAGCCCTGAGCTTTGGTGGGTGACCACCTCTCTGTGTTTCAGTTGCCCATGGCTACTTACCTCAGGGACATATGCAGATCCAAAGACCTAAACAATGTAAAGTGCTTTTTCTCTTTTAAAAGCATAGCATTATCTTGTATCTATTGTACCCAATCAATATATTGTTTAGTTTTGTTGCTTTAAACTTCATAAAAAGAGCTTCAGGCCGGGCGTGGTGGCTCACGCCTGTAATCCCAGCACTTAGGGAGGCTGAGGCAGGCAGGTTACCAGAGGTCAGGAGTTGGGAGACCAGCCTGCCCAACATGATGAAACCCTGTATCAACTAAAAATACAAAAAAAATTAGCTGGGTGTGGTGGCAGGTGCCTGTAATCCTAGCTACTCGGGAGGCTCAGGCAGGAGAATCGCTTGAACCCAGGAGGCGGAGGTTGCAGTGAGCCAAGATTGTGCCATTACACTCCAGCCTGGGCGACAAAGCGAGACTCCATCTCAAAAAAAAAAAAAAAAAAAAGTTTCATGATAAACATAATCTTCTGAGACTTCCTTTTTGCACTCAACGTTGTTACTAAGATTCAGCTACATTTTTTTAGTTCATTCCTTTTTCCGTATTGCATATAATTCCATGGGTGACTATACCCTGATTTCTTCATTAGATTGCCTTATTTACTGCTGTGAACATTCTTGCACACATGTCCTGGCACGTGTGTGTGTTTTCAGGGGCCGAGACAGGTGGATCACCTGAGGTCAGGAGTTGGAGACCAGCCCAGCCAACATGGTGAAACCCCGTCTCTACTAAAAATACAAAACTTAGCCAGGCGTGGTGGCTGGCACCTGTAATCCCAGCTACTTGGGAGGCTGAGACAGGAGAATGCTTGAACCCAGGAGGCAGAGGTTGCAGTGAGCTGAGATCGAGCCACTGCATTCCAGCCTGGGTGATGGAGATGAGACTCCGTCTCAAAAAAAAAAAAAAGGCCGGGCGCAGTGGCTCAAGCCTGTAATCTCAGCACTTTGGGAGGCCGAGACGGGCGGATCACGAGTTCAGGAGATCGAGACCATCCTGGCTAACACGGTGAAACCCTGTCTCTACTAAAAAAATACAAAAAACTAGCCGGTCGAGGTGGCGGGCGCCTGTAGTCCCAGCTACTCGGGAGGCTGAGGCAGGAGAATGGCGTGAACCCAGGAGGCGGAGCTTGCATTGAGCTGAGATCCGGCCCACTGCACTCCAGCCTGGGCGACAGAGCGAGATTCCGTCTTAAAAAAAAAACCAAAAAAAACAGCCAGCCTTGGTGGTGCACGCCAGTAGTCCCAGCTACTCGAAAAGCTGAGGCAGGAGGATCACCTAAGCCCAGGAGGTCAAGGCTGCAGCGAACCATGTTGGAGGTACTGGGCTCCAGCCTATGTAACAGAGACCCTGTCCGTAGTTAAACCAAAACTCCCATTGAGTTACTTGCTGACACCAAGTGTCATCAGAGTACTCTCTTAGAACATGGCCTGATTCAGAATTATTGTTATTATTGTTAGTTGCAGAGACTAGCTAGAGGCCCGTTAAACAGCTTTGCTCTTCCTGGGTGAAGAACTAAACTAAGTTTCTCAGCCTTTCCTGTGACTGGGGTCATGTGACTGTTCCCAGCCAATGAGGTGTGAGAAGAAAAGAGGAAGTCCATTTCCGGGCCAGATCCCTCAAATGGCCCATTGAGGGTCATTGCTGCCCGTTTTCTTCCCTTGCTGACTGGCAGTTTGTAGAATAGAGGATCCATCTAAGTACCCTAAGAGAAGGTAGAGCTACAGACTGGAAGAGTCTTATCCTCTGACTCATCCTGTGGATGGCTGCCCATTTGAGCTGAGTTAGGAGAGAGAAATCACTTAGTGTGGTAAGCCACTAAGATTTAGGAGCTGTTTAACATATTATTTTATGTTATGATTAGTATTCAGATTACAGGTTCAGCTTCTGAATAAGCTCAAGAACTTTAACTTCTACCCCATGGCCTATGCCCAGGGGAAGATGGGACTTACAGGGTGTTTGTAAAAATCATGGTAGAAAAACTTACATACATATGTATATAAAGATAGATAGATTAAAAAAAAAAAAAAACTATACATATTTAAAGATACTGCAAGGTTGTGATTTCCTGAGCAGGATGGACTGGGCAGACAAAATCAGCAATGCCCCTACTCCTGAGAGAGGCCTCGCCCTCCCTGTTCAGTAAGTCTTGAGTCTGCAACTGGCTCTCTGAGTCATGTTGGATCCCCGATCATCTGCAGCCTGGTGTCCTAAGAGCAAGCCACATAGCTAGGGGGCAGAGGCTCAGTGGCTGGGATAAGGCTGTTCTCATAAGGTTTGGAGTAGGGGCCATCGGATAAGCCCCCTTGGGCTCCCTGGGAGTCCCCTGAGCTATAGTCAGTTGAGATGCCAGAGTCAGATACGACAAGGTACAGGTACTTTAGGTGGGGTGGGGTAGAGGGCAGCTCAGGGGACAGTGCCCATGGACGCAAGAGCTGGGAGCTGGGGTCCAGGATGGTGTACTCGAAGCTGGCAGCAGAGGCTCCCTCTGGGCTAGGCTTCGAGGCCAAAGCAGATGAGCAGGAGGATGCTTCTGAGCCTTCATCCATGGCCACTGTGTCCACACTGCCATCAGGCCCTGGGAGGTCCTCACTGGGCGGGTTCCGGGGCAGCAACCATTTGTCCAGCACCAGATAGGTATCCTGGGCATGCCCACTGCCCACCGGCTCCAGCAGGGGGCCCTCATCATCTGTCCCCGGCTCCACTGCCTGCATCGTCCCCCAGCAGCGCTCTGAGAGGACTTCCAGGGAGGCAGGTGGGTCCTCTGTGAAGGGGGTGCAGGGGCTCCACCACAGGCAGCCATCGTTCTGGTACAGCCACAGCTGAAGAAATAGCACCAACCTGCTCAGAGAGGCCTGCAGTTTGGCTGCAAGAAGCAGGGAAGCCCAGGCACTGAGGGGACAACCAGGTCACCTACCTGGAAGTTACCCTTGTGGGTGGTGAAGAGGCCTTCAAACTCGCTCTCTGGGCTCGGGATGCCAGGCCAGATCTTCTGCTTCAGAGCCCTGTTGAAGCCGATAGAAACAGTTATATAGATATGACTCATTGAACACTCACCAATACCCCCTCCACTCCCAGTCATAGGGGCACAGATACTCCTAGTCCCTGTGATCACAATGGAGGCAGAGGAGTGCATTAGGGCTGGGGGACAGGGGTTTTGACTGAAGCATCAGCAAGGCCCTACAAAAGGGTAACTGGAACAGGGTATTGAAGGGTGCATAGGAGTTCAATATACCTTGGTCATTCTCCCTTTAATCCTGGCTATGGCCAGGTGCAGTGGCTTACACCAGCACTGTAATCCCAGCACTTTGGGAGGCTGAGGTGGGAGGATCACTTGAACCCAGGAGTTCAAGGCCACCCTGGAAAACATAGTGAGACCCCATCTCTAAAAAAAACAAAAAAAAAAAATCAAAAATCCAAAACCCTGGCCCAGACTTTTCCAGGAGGTCCATGATGTCACTTCATAGATAAATGTTATGTTACCTTCTGGAGTAATGAGAGAAGGCATTCAGAATAAAATCCAAGCTGGGCACGGTTGCTCATGCCTATAATCCCAGTGCTTTGAGAGGCTGATGTGAGCAGATCACCTGAGGTCAGGAGTTCTACACCAGCCTGGTCAACATGGTAGAATCCCGTCTCTACTAAAACTACAAAATTAGCAGGGCATGCACGCCTGTGATCCCAGCTACTCGGGCAGTTGAGGCAGGAGAATCGCTTGAACCAGGAGGTGGAGATTGCAATGAGCCAAGACTGCTGCACTGCACTCCAGCCTGGGCAACAAGAGTGACTCTGTCTCAAAAACAACAACAACAACAAAAATCCAAACTCCTCCCCACAACCCTGCAGAAGGCCCTGGATTATATGACCCCTGTCACCTCCTCATCTCAACATCTGCCACACCCCCTTACATACTGCTCTAGCCATGTGGCAATTCATTTTTTTTTTTTTTTTTTTTTTTTGAGACGGAGTTTCACTCTTGTTGCCCAGGCTGGAGAGCAATGGTGCAATCTCGGCTCACCCACAACCTCCACGTCCCGGGTTCAAGCGTTTCTCCTGCCTCAGCCTCTCGAGTAGCTGGAATTACAGACGTAATGTGCCACCACGCTTGGCTAATTTTGTATTTTTAGTAGAGACAGGGTTTCTCCATGTTGGTCAGGCTGGTTGCAAACTGCGAACCTCAGGTGATCCGTCTGCCTCGGCATCCCAAAGTGCTGGGATTACAGGCGTGAGTCACCGCACCTGGCCCTGCGGCCCTGCCATGTGGCAATTCTTGAAGCTGGCTGAATGTTCCAATCTCATTCCCACCTCAGGGCCTTTGCACCTGCCATTTCTTCTCCCCACTTTTCAAGCAGCTGCTTCCTTCCAACCTTCAGGTTTCCACTCTGATGTCACCTCCTCCTGGAGGCCTTCCCTGATCATCCTGTCATGTCCCCACATCCTGTTTGTTTCTTCGATATCACTCATTATAATTTATCATCAAATATTTCTTGGGTCCCTTGTTTGTTGACTTGAGATCCACAAGGTCAGAGACTTGTGGTCAGGCTCTGGCTTGTTCTGCATTCTCTCTCCAGTGCCTGGCACATGTTTGGCACTCAGTATGTATTTTTCAACCAAGTAAATGAACAGGGCCATGAAAGACAACTAGCAGATTGCTTAGCGGACAAGGCAGGAAGGGTATTTCACACAGAGGGAACAGGATGGGCAAAAGCTTGGGGGTGTGAAACCACCTGGTGTGTGCTTGGAATTACAAATACCTCAGAATGGTTGGTCTGATCATAGTGTCTGAGGAGCTTGACTGCAGGGGTGGGAGGCATTCAGGGGCTTAAATTCTTTCACTAAATTCATCTAGTTGATTTTACAAAGGTGATGACATTGGGGAAAGGAACTAGCAAAGGGACCCAAGAAATGGCAGCCCCTGATGTAGAAGGAAAATCAGGTGAAAGTCCCCAAGAGCAGAAAATGTTAACATTCTGGTCTAGTCTGGCATGCATCCCAGCCCTGCCACTGACGTGACTCCTTACTGCATGACCTTGGGCAAGTGCGTGTCTCTCTCTGAGCCTAGGTTTCCATAGTGAAAGAGGACCGTTGGCGAGGAGGAGTCTGGGCCCAGCGCCCGAATGGGGAGCTCACCGGCGGTGGGACAGCAGGGCGAGCACGGTCAGCAGCACCAGGATGAGCACGAGGATGAGGGAGAGCGTCAGGATGAGGGGGTCCAGGTCTGAGAGACGGGGAGGAAGTCAGGGCGGTGGGCTTGCCCCGTGGTTCGCCCCGGCTCCTCCTACACCCCTGCCTGGAGCCTCACCGCTAGGCGTCAGCAGCGACACAGGCTCCGACCAGGCGCTCCAGAAGCCGCCGAAGCTCGGCTCAGCCATACGCGCGCGGACGGCGAAGGTGTAGCGCGTCCGGCCCCTCAGGTTGCTCAGCACACATTCGGTGCGGCCCTCCAGGATCTCCACCTGGGGGCGGAACCAGGGCGAGGGAGGCGAGTCAGACAAAAATAGAGCACGTGGGGGCGGGCCCTGGTAGAACCGAGCCAATCAGGGGAAGGAAAAACGGTGCCCTAGAATCGCAATTGGACCAATAAGAGTAGGGGGAGGAGCCCAAGAAAACTCGGGGCCAATCAAAGAGAGAGACTCTGGTACCAAGGGGCGGGACCCGGGTAATTTAATAACTGGGCTAGCAGGCGAAAAGGGAGCCGGGCGCTAAAGGGGTCTAGGGTTACGGGCCAGAGGGAGAAGGGGTTGGGGTTCAGCAGGCTTGCGAGGACATTAGGAAAGGGGGCGTGTCTATGGGCGTGGAACGGTCTTCAGCACCAGGGTAATGGGATGTGGGATGTCACGGACCGGCCCTGGAGGCGGCACCGGGTGCGACCTCGAGAGGCGTGGCTGGGCAGTAGTCAGTGGAGCTTTGGGGGCTGGGCCGTAGGGGCTGGCCTCACCCTCTGCACGCTCCCTGCGCCGTTGCCGGCCGAGACGTCCACCTCGTAGCGGATGTGGGACGTCATGGGTGCCTCAGGCGGCGGGAGCCAGCGCAACACTATGTGGCCGCCCTCGTCAGCCAGCCGCGCCACCAGCCCCACGGGGGCGTCCAGGAGCACTGCAGGCATGGGGGTTGGTCAGGTGGGCGAGGACCGAGACCCCTCTCCTCCGATCACTCTTCCATTCCCAGAGCACGTACCTACTTCATTGATGTGGATGATACGGTGATATCGCGGAGCGCCGGAGGCTGCTGTGACGCGCAACTCTAGGGGCACGAAGCTCGACGTGTCGGCTGTAGGCAGCGAACACCAGAAGCGCACCGCACCACGAGCCGTGGGAGCCTGGTGCAGGCGACAAAGCTTCCATGGCTCATCCCTGTGCGCCCAGGGACCCGGGAGGGAAGGGAGCAAGTTGGGAGTGTGGACCGGGGAGTTTGCGTTCCCGGCCTGTGGGGGACTGTGTGTGTGTATGTCTCGCCTTGTGTGTGTGACAAGGTGTTCCTTTGTCGCCCAGGCTGGAGTACAGTGGCGCTATCATGGCTCACTGCAGCCTCAAATTCTGGGGCTTAAGGAATCTTCCCACCTCAGCTTTCCAAGTATTTGAGACCACAGACACGCGCCACCACGCCGGGTTATTTTTTGTTGTTGTTGTTGTTTTGTGTTTTTTGAGACGGAGAGTTTCACTCTCGTTGCCCAGGCTGGAGTGCAATGGCGCTATCTCGGCTCATCGCAACCTCCGCCTCCCGGGTTCAAGCGATTCTCCTGCCTCAGACTCCCAAGTAGCTGGGATTACAGACATGCACCACCAGGCCCGCCTAATTTTGTATTTTTAGTAGAGACAGGGTTTCTCCATGTTGGCCGGGCTGGTCTCAAACTCCCGACCTCAGGTGATCCGCCCGCCTTGGCCTCCCAAAGTGCTGGGATTACAGGCGTGAGCCACCGCGCCCACTCTTTTTTTTTTTTTTTGAGATGAAGTCTCGCTCTATCGCCCAGGTTGGAGTGCAGTGGCGCGATCTCGGCTCACTGCAATCTCCGCCTCCTGGGTTCAAGCGATTCTCCTGCCTCAGCCTCCCGAGTAGCTGGAACTACAGGCGCCCGCCACCACGCCTGGCTAATTTTTTGTATTTTTAGTAGAGACGGGGTTTCACCGTGTTAGCCAGGATGGTCTCGATCTCCTGACCTCGTGATCCGCCCGCCTCGGCCTCCCAGAGTGCTGGGATTAGAGGCTTGGGCCACCGCGCCGGGCATTTTTTTTTTTTTTTTTTTTTAAGAGACGGGGATATCGCTGTGTTGCCCTTTCTAGTCTTGAACTCCTGGGCTCAAGCAATTCTCCCGCCTCGACCTCCCAAAGAGTTGGTATTACAGTCATGAGTCACTGCTGGTCTCCTTTTGGATACTACCTCGAGAGGGCGTCCCAGCGCCGATGTAGTAACGCCTAACCCTCGAGTTGGAGGCGTTGTTATCCCAGCCTGATGTTTGGGGTCGCGTTCCAGCGGTGATCGCGGGAGTGTTCGCGCCCCGGCCCATACGGGGCGTGCCAGCCCTGGACCCGCAGGGTTCCCTCCAGTGACCACGACTGGAGGCGCCTTCGGGCCTCAAACAGCCGGGGACTTCCGAGGCTACGACCTCCAAGGAGCTCTGCCCCACCCGCTCCCTCCGCCCGAGGAGGCGCCCGCCGGATCGGACTCACTCGAGGTGGTAGGAGAAGCTGTAGTTGTCTGGGCTCACCGCAGCACTCGCCGCTTCCTCCCAGAAACACACCAAGTCCTCCAACCGCTCGGTGAAGCACAGAAGCTCTTCGGGTCCGCGGGCCACCAGCAAGGCCGCTGGGGAGGGGCGACAAAGGAAGGGCATGGGGGTCTGAGCTCTGTCCTCGGAAGACAGCCCCCTCCTCTTCCCTCCCGCAGCCTGGGCGGACCCGATAAGAAAAAAGCCCCGCCCTGACATCTTCCCAAGCGGGGCCCTTGGAGGGGTCCGCAGAGGTGGTGGCCCCCTAATTCCCAGAGGCAAGTTGCTCGCCTTACAGTCCCCCGCCGTCACCACTCGCGCACACCTGCCCACCCTGCGGCCAGCTGAGCTGGTCGCGGAGTTCAAGACCTTGAGCTCGCGGCTGCCAGCCCCGCCCCAGCCTAGGACTCGCGCGCGGCTGGGGGTGTGTGCGGAGAGGCGGGCCCCCTATCGGCCCCGGCAGGCTCCCCGCCGACCGATAGCGCCAACCGTGTACCCCGCCTCCCTCCCTCCACCGGGCCGGGCAAGTGATCTGGCGCCCTCAGGCAAACCGTGTTTACAGTAACCTGTGGCTTGGCCCCTCGAACTCGGACCTGGGCTTTATCCTCCCTCCCCTAGGGAGGGTCGTCTGGGTGCCCACCCCCCAGGGACCTTAGCACCAAGCCTGCGCCCTTAGGATTTAGCATGTCCCAGACTCCCTGAAAAGGTAAAACGGGAACCGTAAGCCTACTCTAGCTCTTCCCCAGGACGCGATCAGGAGTCTTGAATCCTAACATGTCCCACCCCACCCCCGCCCATCCAGGACCCAGTCTAAGGGTTCAGATGCCAGCTTGGCCCCCAGGACCCGGTCTGGAAGTCCAGAAATAGGCATAGCCGCCAGGACCTAGGTTGGGAGTTCAGGCCCCAGTATGGTTCTGCAGGCTCCAGTGTAGGGGTCCACACGCAGTTCATCCTTACCTTTGCTCTCGAACTTGGGGTCCGGGAGGTTGGGCGGGGGCGCCCAGGCGGCCCCAGCGAGCAGGAGACAAAGGGAGCCGACCTGGGGCCACAAGGACGCCCCGAGGTGGTCCATGATACAGCCCCCGCCACGGGGAGCCCAGGGCTCCTGCCCCTCTGTCCCCCGCCCCTGGCACAGTCCACAGCTGGGTCAGCAGCTGCCTCCGCCGGACGCAGCTGACCAGGCCCTTCCCTACCAGGCGCCTCTAAGTGGCAGATCCCCGAGGGGGCGGGGCCAAGACAGCCTGGGTAGAGATAAGTGTCTGGCGGGAGGGGGCAGGGGCCCTTCCCGGGCCCAGAGGCCGCTTGGGTGCAGGGGAGGGAGTTGGGCTGCAACACCTCCCGTTCTGGCTTCAGACATCCTTTTTTTTTTGCTATGTGGCCCTGGACAGGTGACTTACCTTACCTGAGCTTCAGACTTCTCATCTGTAAAATCTAGCCTGGCACATAGCAAACATTCCAAAAAATGTATCTACTGATTTTATCGCAGAAATCAGCATCTCTTTCCAGCCTGGAAATAATTCTTTCTTTCTTTCTTTCTTTCTTTCCTTCCTTCCTTCTTTCTTTCTTTCCTTTCTTTTTTCTTTCCTTTCTTTCTTTCTCTCTGTCTTTTCTTTCTTTCTTTCATTCCTTTCGTTTCTTTCTTTCTTTCCTTCCTTCTTTCTTTCTTTCCTTTCTCTCTCCTTCCTTCCTTCCTTTCTTCCTTCCTTCCCTTCCTCCCTCCCTCCCTCCTTCCTTCCTTCCTTCTTTCTTTCCTTCTTTCTCTCTCCTTCCTTCCTTCTTTCTTTGCTTCTTTCTCTTTCCTTCCTTCCTTTCTTTCTTCCCTCCCTCCCTCCCCTCCCTTCTTTCTTTCTTTCTTTCTTTCTTTCTTTCTTTCTTTCTTTCTTTCTTTCTTTCTTTCTTTCTTTCTTTCTCTTTCTTTCCTTCCTTCCTTCCTTTTCTCCCCTTCCTTCCTTCCTTCCTTCCTTCCTTCCTTCCTTCCTTCCTTCCTTCCTTCCTTCCTTCCTTTTCTCTCTCTCTTTCTGCCTCAGTCAGGGTGTTGCTCTGTCACCCAGGCTGCAGTGCAGTGGCACAATCATAGCTCACTGCAGCCTCTGTACTGAAGCAATCTTCCCACAACACCTAGCTCATTTTTAAAATTCTTTGTAGAGATGGGATCCCACTATGTTGTCCAGGCTTGTCTTGAAATCCCGGGCTTAAGCAATCCTCCAGCCTCCATCTCTCAACTACTGGGATTACCAGAGCCACTGAAGCTGACCAATAATAATCCTTATAACGACCAGCAGTTGAGTGTTTGCACAGTGCTAAACCATGCTCCTGGACAGTATGTATAATATGTGAGATTTTCATTTATGAATTTTCGGGAAAAAAATTTTACCACCCACATTTTTATTCTCTTGGGCTGGGCCTGGTGGCTCACGCCTATAATCCCAGCACTTTGGGAGGCCGATGCAGGCAAATCACTTGAGGTCAGGAGTTCGAGACTAGCCTGGCCAACATGGTGAAATCCCATCTCTTCTAAAAATACAAAAATTAGCCAGGCGTGGTGGTGTGCGCCTGTAATCCCAGCTACTCGGGAGGCTGAGGCAGGAGAACTGCTTGAATCTGGGAGATGAAGATTGCAGTGAGCCAAGATCACGCTACTGCACTCCAGCCTGGGCAACAAACAGAGTGAGACTGTGCTCAAAAAATAATAATTGGCTGGGTGCAGTGGCTCACGCCTGTAATCCCAGTACTTTGGGAGGCTGAGGCAGGTGGATCATGAGGTCAGGAGTTCGAGACCAGCCTGGCCAACATGGTGAAACCCTGTCTTTACAGAAAATACAAAAATTAGCCAGACATAGGCTGGGTGCGGTGGCTCATGCCTGTAATCCCAGCACTTTGGGAGGTCGAGGAGGGCAGATCATGAGGTCAAGAGATCGAGACCATCCTGGCCAACATGGTGAAACCCCGTCTCTACCAAAAATACAAAAATTAGCTGGGCGTGGTGGTCCATGCCTGTAAATCCCAGCTACTTGGGAGGCTGAAGCAGGAGAATCGCTTGAACCCAGGAGCCAGAGGTTTCAGTGAGCCGAAATGGTGCCATTGCACTCCAGCCTGGCAACAGAGCAGGACTCCATCTCAAAAAAAAAAAAAAAAAAAAAAAAAAAAATTAGCCTGGCGTGGTGTCATGCGCCTGTAATCCCAGCTACTCAGGAGGTTGAGGCAGGAGAATCACTTGAAACTGGAAGGCAGAGGTTGCAGTGAGCTGAGACTCCAGCCTGGGCAACAAGATCCAAACCCTGTCTCAAAAAAATAAATAAATAAAAATAAAAATTTTAAAAAATGAAATAGGCCGGGCGCGGTGGCTCAAGCCTGTAATCCCAGCACTTTGGGAGGCCGAGACGGGCGGATCACGAGGTCAGGAGATCGAGACCATCCTGGCTAACACAGTGAAACCCCGTCTCTACTAAAAAATACAAAAAACTAGCCGGGCGAGGTGGCGGGCGCCTGTAGTCCCAGCTACTCGGGAGGCTGAGGCAGGAGAATGGCGTAGACCCGGGAGGCGGAGCTTGCAGTGAGCTGAGATCCGGCCACTGCCCTCCAGCCTGGGCGACAGAGCGAGACTCCGTCTCCAAAAAAAAAAAAAAAAAAAAAAAAGAAATAAAATAGCAATACTCCCACCCCGTTGCTATTAAGAAGGTGGGTTTTTTTGTTTTTGTTTGCAGCCAATGTGCTTATTGTCAACTGACATGTATTTGATGTTTTGTTATTGATTTGCTGCTACTTACTACTCCATGAAAGCAGGCTTTTTTTTTTTTTTAAGATGGCATCTGGCTCTGTCGCCCAGGTTAGAGTGCAATGGTGCGATCTCGGCTCACTGCAGCCTTTGCCTCCCCGATTCAAGCGATTCTCCTTCCTCAGCCTCCAGAGTAGTTGGGACTGGCTGGGCGCGGTGGCTCAAGCCTGTAATCCCAGCACTTTGGGAGGCCGAGACGGGCGGATCACGAGGTCAGGAGATCGAGACCATCCTGGCTAACACGGTGAAACCGCGTCTCTACTTAAAAAAATACAAAAAACTAGCCGGGCGAGATGGCGGGCACCTGTGGTCCCAGCTACTCGGGAGGCTGAGGCAGGAGAATGGCGTAAACCCGGGAGGCGGAGCTTGCAGTGAGCTGAGATCCGGCCACTGCACTCCAGCCCTGGCGACAGAACCAAACTCCGTCTCAAAAAAAAAACAAAAAAACAAAAAAAAAACCCCAAAATAAACAGAGTAGTTGAGACTACAGGTGTGTCCCACCATATCCAGCTAATTTTTTGTATTTTTAGTTGAAACGGGGTTTTGCTGTGTTGGCCAGGCTTGTCCGGAACTCCTGACCTCAAGTGATTCCCCCCCGCCTCAACTTCCCAAAGTGCTGGGATTACTGGCATGAGCCACTGAGCCCAGCCAGGCAGGGATTTTTTTGTGTGTGTGGAGTCTCGCTCTTGTTGCCCAGGCTGGAGTGCAATGGCAGGATCTCGGTTCACTGCAACTCCCGCCTCGCGGGTTCAAGTGATTCTCCTGCCTCCACCTCCCAGGTAGGTGGGATTACAGGCGCTTGCCAACACGCCCGGTTATTATTTATTTATTTATTTTGGAGATGGAGTCTCCCTCTGTCACCCAGACTGGAGTGCAGTGGCGCGATCTCCACTCACTGCAAGCTCTGTCTTCCAGGTTCACTCCATTCTCCTGCCTCAGCCTCCCGAGTAGCTGGGACTACAGGCGCCCGCCACCGCGCGCGGCTAATTTTTTTGTATTTTTAGTAGAGACTGAGTTTTACCGTGTTCGCCAGGATGGTCTTGATCTCCTGACCTCGTGATCTGCCCACCTCGGCCTCCCGAAGTGCTGGGATTACAAGTGTGAGCCACCGCGCCCGGCCTCAGGCAGGGATTTTTTTTTTTACCCTTTTGTTCTTTGCTGTATCCCCAGCATATAGAACAGGGCCTGGCACACAGTAGAAGCTCAAGAAATATTTTGTGGAGTTAAAGACTAGAGATGTAGAGAAAATCAAGCTGAGAGAGGTAGAGAAACAGCTGATCTCATGTTAGCCACTGGCACAACTGTGCCTGACCAACCCTGCGCTTTTTTTTTTTCTTTTTCTTTTGTTTGAGACAGAGTCTCCCTCAGTCGCCCAGGCTGGAGTGCAGTGGTGCGATCTCGGCTCACTGCAAGCTCCGCCTCCCAGGTTCTCACCAATCTCCTGCCTCAGCCTCAGCCTCCGGAGTAGCTGGGACTACAGGCACCCGCCACCACGCCTGGCTAATTTTTTTTTGTATTTTTAGTAGAGAGGGGGTTTCACCATGTCGGCCTGGATGGTCTCGATCTCCTCACCTGGTGATCCACCCGTCTCAGCCTCCCAAAGTGCTGGGATTACAGGCGTGAGCCACCGCGCCCGGCCACCCCTGCGCTTTTAAAAAACGGAAGTCAATGCAAATCTCTTCCTCAGGAAATTGGTATTTAGATTGTGCATGTATGTGAGAGGGAGGTAGAATAAACAAGATGGACACCTGTTTCATAACTTTGGTCACAATAAATTATTATGAATGACAAACCGGTCCCAGAGTTAAATGCATGTTTACTGGAGTTCAATCAATATTTGAACACCAACCACTTACCATGGAACCTTGAATACACTACTTAACCCTCCCTTGTCTCAGTTATTCATGTATAAAATGTGGAAGATAGCCTGGCTGACGTGGTGAGATCTCGTCTCTATAAAACATGTTTGTTTGTTTGTTTTTTAAGTAAGCCAGATGAGGTGGTGCACGTCTGTGGTCCTAGCTACTCGCGAGGCTGCGGTGGGAGGATCACTTGAGCCCAGAAGGTGGAGGCTGCAGTGAACCATGTTCATGCCACTGCACTCCAGCCTGGGTGACAGAGTGAGACCCCATCTCTTTTTTTTTTTTTTTTTTTTTTTTTTTTTTTTTGAGACGGAGTCTCACGCTGTTGCCCAGGCTGGAGTGCAGTGGCGCGATCTCAGCTCACTGCAAGCTCCGCCTCCTGGGTTCACGCCATTCTCCTGCCTCAGCCTCCTGAGTAGCTGGGACTACAGGCGCCCGCCACCGCGCCCGGCTAATTTTTTGTATTTTTAGTAGAGACGGGGTTTCACTGTGGTCTTGATCTCCTGACCTTGTGATCCGCCCGCCTCGGCCTCCCAAAGTGCTGGGATTACAGGCTTGAGCCACCGCGCCCGGCCGTGAGACCCCATCTCTACAAAACATTTTGTTTGTTTATTTTTTGTTTTGTTTTGTTTTTGAGAGTCTTTCTCTGTGGCCCAGGCTGGAGTGCAATGGCACCATCTCGGCTCACTGCTACCTGTTTCCCGGGTTCAAGCGATTCTCCTGCCTCAGCTTCCTGAGTAGCTGGGACTACAGATGTGTGCCACCATGCCCAGCTAATTTTTACATTTGTTTAGTAGAAACGGGGTTTCACTATATGTTGGCCAGGCTGGTCTCGAACTCCTGACCTCAAGTGATGCGCCTGCCTTGGCCTCCCAAAGTGTTGGAGTGTTGGGATTACAGGCATGAGCCACTGTGCCCGGCCACCTTTTTTTTTTTTTTTTTTTTTGAGACGGAGTCTTGCTCTGTCGCCTGGGCTGGAGTGCAGTGGCTGGATCTCAGCTCACTGCAAGCTCCGCCTCCCGGGTTTATGCCATTCTCCTGGCTCAGCCACGAGGTCAGGAGATCGAGACCATCCTGGCTAACACGGTGAAACCCCGTCTCTACTAAAAATACAAAAAACTAGCCGGGCGAGGTGGCGGGCGCCTGTAGTCCCAGCTGCTCAGGAGGCTGAGGCACGAGAATGGCGTGAACCCAGGAGGCGGAGCTTGCAGTGAGTGGAGATCGCGCCACTGCACTCCAGCCTGGGCGACAGAGTGAGACTCTGTCTCAAAAAAAAAAAAAAAAAAAAAAAAGAGAGGCATATCACCCCAAAAATGTTGGGGAAGGAAGTTCTAAACCCTCTTTGTGTGATAAGATCCTTTATTTATTTATTTATTGAGACGTGATCCACTGTATTGCCCAGGCTGGTCTCGAACTCCTGAACTTAAGTGATCCTCTTACCTCCACCTCCCAAAGTACTGGGATTACCCTCCTGAGCCACTGTGTCCAGCCAGACAGGGTCCTCTCTGGCATCTGGGTTCAGTGTCATACTCCACCCAACACCTTTCTTAGGGCTCTTAGGTTTTGTTTTTGAGACAGGGTCTCCCTCTGTCCTCCAGGCTGGAGTGCAGCAGCCCAGTCACTGCTCACTGCAGCTTCAACCTCCCGGGGCTCCGGTGATTCTCCCACCTCAGCCTCCCAAGTAGGTGGGATTACAGTCTCGTACCACCACGCTCAGCACATTTTTTGCTTGTTTGTTTGTTTATTTTTGAGATAGGGTCTTGCTCTGTCACCCAGGCTGGAGTGCAGTGGCACTATCTCTGCTCACTGCAGTCTCCACCTTCCGGGTTCAAGCAATTCTCTTGCCTCAGCCTCCACAGTAGCTGGGGTTACAGGCACATGACACCATCCCTGGCTAATTTTTTTGTACTTTTAGTAGAAGACAGGGTTTTGCCATGTTGGCCAGGCTGGTCTCGAACTCCTGACCTCAGGTGATCCGCCTGCCTTGGCCTCTCAAAGCGCTGGGATTACAGGCGTGAGTCACCGCACCCAGCCAAATTTTTGTATTTTTTGTAGAGACAGGATCTTGTTATGTTGCCCAGGCTGGCCTTGGCTCTTAGGTTTTTCTCTCTCTGTGTTTGTGTGTATGTGTGTGTGTGTGTGTGTGTGTGTGTGTGTGTGTGTGTGTGTGTGTGTGTGTGTGGTTGTTTTCCTTTATCTTGATAAAGGGTGAATGTGGCACACAGGCGCAAAATAAACAAGACTGACACCTGTTTCATAACTCTGGTGACTATTTTCATCTGCATCTGTCACTTCTGATGCATCTCCAACATTTGTAACATTTCTCTGGGGAGGGATCTGACGTACCCATGCCCCACCCCTTTCTATATTTATGAGATTGAGCTGTCCACCAGCCACCCATGGGCTGATGTCTTTGGAATATGGATCTAGTACCAACAGGGTCATGAAAAGAGATGGGGTCCAATGGGCTACAGTTGGGGGGTGGTCCCGGGATACAGAGTATAGTAGCTTCAGTTGGGGGCTTTCCAGGAGAGGAGTCACAAGCTTGCCTGTGGGACTTGTGTCTTGCGGGGAGGACACAGCTGCCTCAGGTCGGGGAGACAGACAGAGTGTGCCGGGTCCCCTCTTTCCGCCGTAGCATGAAGTCTCCGGGGGCGGCTGGACTCATGGCATAGAAGACGTTGGCATTGTCAGGAATCAGGAGCTCTGGTCAGGAGTGGAGACGGTGGTAATAGGCCCTCACAACCTTGTGTCACCCTCACAGAGTACCCGGGAACCTACTACCACTCAACCTCGAACCTGAACAGCCGTGGGTCCCTCTGCAGCTACTGCCAATCAAGCTCATTCTGCTCTCACTGGGAATCTGGACAACTTCTCACTTGAAAACCTGCACCACCTCAAGCCTTCCCTTATCAAAAGCCTGGGCAACCTCCTAACATTCTCCCCCTCATCACAGACAAGGCAACCTGCAGTAAAAGTTTGGGCAAACTGGCGGGGCGCGGTGCCTCACGCCTGTAATCCCAGCACTTTGGGAGGCCGAGGTGGGTGGATCACTGGAAGTCAGGAATTTGAGACCAGTCTGGCCAACATGGTGAAACCCCGTCTCTACTAAAAACACCAAAAAAATGATCTGGGTGTGGTGGCGCATGCCTGTCATCCCAGCTACTCAGAAGGCTGAGGCAGGAGAATCACTTGAACCTGGGTGGTGGAGGTTGCGGTGAACCGAGATCCTGCCATTGCATTCCAGCCTGGGCAACAGCGCAAAACTCCATCTCAAAAAAAAAAAAAAAAAGACAACCTGCAGTAAAAGTTTGGGCGAACTTAGACCACCCTAGACCAGCCCCCCAGACAACTTCCTGCTCACCCCACCCCTCCCCCACAACCACTTCCAGCCCATCTCATGCTGCTGTCACCTTGAACAACTTCCCGCTTCCAGCCTGCACGCGCTTGTGGCCTCACACTCAGCACCTGAACAACCTGAAGCATCTGTCCTAATATCCAGCCAACCTCATGCCATGTACTTCAGCGTGAACACCCTCAATCCCTTGCTTCTCCCTGTCAGACAGGACAACCTCATGCTTCCCTGCTATCCATTTGGCTCTCTCCCATCCCAGGTTCAGATAACCTCAGGGTTCCGGGGGTGAACAAACCTACTTCCTCACAAATCCAAGGCCGGATGCCCTTTAGTCTCCCATCCCTACAGGTTGAGCCTGAACAACCTCACCATGATGCTACAAACTTAAGATCAGACAAACTTCTACACTCCCTTCTCTCACTTGACCCTAGACAATCTTTTTTTTTTTTTTTTTTTTGAAACAGAGTCTTGTTCTCTCGCCAGGCTGGAGTGCAGTGGCGCGATCTTGGCTCACTCCAACCTCCGTCTCCCGGGTTCAAGCAATTCTCGTGCCTCAGCCACCCAAGTAGGCATGTGCCACCACATCCGTTAATTTTTGTATTTTTAGTAGAGACAGGGTTTCACCATGTTGCAAGGCTGGTCTCGATCTCTTGACCTTGTGATCTGCCCGCCTTGACCTCCCAAAGTGTTGAGATTACAGGCATGAGCCACCGCACCTGGCCTTTTTTTTTTTTTTTTTTTAATTGAGACAGGGTCTTGCTCTGTCACCCAGACTGGTGTGATCTCAGTTCACTGCAGCCTCCACCTCCTAGGCTCAAGTGATCTTCCCACCTCAGCCTCCCCAGTAGTTGGGACTACAGGCACATGCCACCATGCTCAGCTAATTTGTGTATGTGTGTGTGTGTATATATATATATTTTTTCTTTTTTTTTTCTTTTTTTTGAGACAGAGTCTTACTCTGTCGCCAGGCTGGAGTGCAGTGGTACGATCTTGGCTCACTGCAACCTCCACCTCCCGGGTTCAACCGATCCTTCCGCCTCAGCCTCCCAAGTAGCTGGGACTACAGGCACTTGCCACCAAGCCCAGCTAATTTTTTTTCGTATTTTTAGTAAAGACAGGGCTTCACTATGTTGGCCAGGCTGGTCTCGAACTCCTGACCTCAAGTGATCCATCCGCTTTGGCCTCCCAAAGTGTTGGGATTATAGGCATGAGCCACCACGCCCAGCCAAGTTCTGTACTTTTTTATAGATGGAGTCTCGTCATGTTGCCCAGGCTGGTCTCAAACTCCTGAGCTCAGACAATCCACCCACCTTGGCCTCCCAAAGTGTTGGGATTACAGTTGTAAGCCACCATGCCCAGCCCATCCTACAAATTTAAGGCCAGACAACCGTCTACACTTGCTTCTGTCACTTGTCCGTGGACAATCTTTTTTTTTGTTTGTTTGTTTTTTGAGACTGAGTCTCACTCTGTTACCCAGGATGGAGTGCAATGGCGCGATCTTGGCTCACTGCCACCTCCGCCTCCCAGGTTCAAGTGATTCTCTTGCCTCAGCCTCCCGAGTAGCTGGGATTACAGGCGCCTGAACCACGCCCAGCTATTTTTTTGTTTTGTTTTTAGTAGAGACAGGGTTTCACCATGTTGGCCAGGCTGGTCTCAAACTCCTGACCTCGTGATCCACCTGCCTTGGCCTCCCAAAGTGCTGGGATTACAGGCCTGAGCCACCACACCCAGCTCTTTTTTTGGGGGGGGGACAGAGTCTCATTCTGTTGCCCAGGCTGAAGTGCAGTGCTATGATCTCGGCTCACTGCAACCTCCGCCTTGCAGGTTCAAGCAATTATTCTCCTGCCTCAACCTCCCGAGTAGCTAGGATTACAGGAGTGTGCCACTACACCCGACTAATTTTTGTATGTTTCTTGGAGACGGGGTTTCACCACGTTCGTCAGGCTGGTCTCAAACTCCAGACCTCAAGTGATCCGCCCAGCTTGACCTTCCAAAGTGCTGGGATTACAGACATGAGCCACCGCGCCTGGCCGGACCCTGGACAATCTTACTGTCTTTTAAATTCTAGGAAGATGACCTTTGGTGCCTCTCTCTCACACTGAGCCTAGACAACCTCATGACCTTACATCATTGGGGTACAGATGTTTTATGTCCTCTTACCCCCACTCTGATTATCTTACCCCTACTCTCTGCCTGAACCACCTCACAGCCCTGTGAACCCAGGTAACCTTGGGCTCCATCCTTGAGCCTGGTCAGTCTGCTCCCCTCCCTGCTGCCCCCCATCCTGAGCTCCAAGCCATCCCTGCTCACCCCTGTCCCCAGGAAGGACTTGAAAGAGCTGATAATCACGGGCCCAGGGCTGGGGTACATTGTGCTTCTGCAAGGCTCGCTGGACCACGCTGGGGGCTTTGTCCTGACTGGTCAGCTGGAAGAGAGGGGCGGGAGGTGAGGCGAGGGCCCTGGCCCCAAGGGCAGGGCAGCCCCTAGCAGACCCCCAGCCCAGCCGCTCACCAAGATGCTTCGATACAGGTTCCCGTGGTCATTGTTGATGCTGATGCGGATGACGCGGGCCTCCGAGCTCTGCTGCGCCGGGAGGGGGATTCGAGGGCTGCCCAGAGGCAAAGGGCCGGGTCTGGGCAGGTCCGGGCTCAGGGGCAGCTGCAGGCAGTAAGGGATGGAGGCTACAACTTGGCTCATCTGCAGATGCTGAGGGCTAAGAAAGCGTGAACTTCTCAGCCACCACTGGTGTATTCAATAACCCCACATTGAAAATCTCAAGAAAACATTGGCTGGGTGCAGTGGCTCACGCCTGTAATCCGCCAGCACCTTGGGAGGTCGAGGCGGGCGGATCACCTGAGGTCAGGAGTTCAAGACCAGCCTGGCCAACATGGTGAAACTCCGTCTCTACCAAAAATACAAAAATTAGTGGGGCTTGGTGGCGCATGCCTGTAATCCCAGCTACTCGGGAGGCTGAGGCAGGAGAATCACTTGAACTTGGGAGGCAGAGGTTGTAGGGGGCCAAGATCACGCCACTGCACTCCAGCCTGGGTGACAGAGCGAGACTCCATCTCAAAAATAAATAAATAAATAAATAAATAAAATAAAATAAAATAAAATCTCAAGAAAACACACTACTTCCCCCTACACATGCAGAGCCTGGGACATGCAACTAGGGTACATTCACAAGCCTTCATATACACCACCCTACCATATACAGACTTTGGTTCCCTATTACAGAAACAGACGTGAATGGTGTTCATATACACACAACCCATGCTCATACACAAGAAATCCTGTGTACACACATATGCTGACAGTGGTTGGACACTCATAGCCCGTGCCAATGAACAATCCCACACATGATCTCGTGAATACTCAGGCCCACATTTCCTCTTCTGGTATGCAGATTCTTTTCTTTTTCTTTTTTTGAGATGGCGTCTTGCTCTGTTGCCCAGGCTGGAGTGCAGTGGTGCCATTTCTGCTCACTGCAGCCTCTGCCCCCCGGGTTCAAGCAATTCTCATGCCTCACCCTCCCAAGTAGCTGGGATTACAGGCTTGTGCCACTATGCCCAGCTAATGTTTTTATTTTTAGTAGAGACGGGGTTTCACCATGTTGGCCAGGATGGTCTCAATCTCTTGACCTCGTAATCCGCACACCTCGGCCTCCCAAAGTGCTTGGATTACAGGCTTGAGCCATTGCACCCAGCCTCTTTTTCTTTATAAACAGTGTCTCTCTCTGTCATGCAGGTTAGAGTGCTGTGGCATGATCGTAGCTCACTGCAGCCTCAAACTTCTGGGCTCAAGCGATCCTTCCACCTCAGCCTGCTGAGCCTACACCTCCCAGGTGTAGCCTGGGACTACACCCAGCTAATTTTTTTGACTTTTAATAGAGACAGGGTCTCACCATGCTGCCCAGGCTGGTCTTGAACTCCTGGCCTCAAGCAATCCTCCCACCTTGACCTCCCAAAGTGCCGGGATCACAGGCAATAGCCACCATGTCTGGCATGGTATGCAGATTCTTAGGGACATACATGTCCTCAAAAAAGTGTAGGCTGGGTGCGGTGGCTCACGCCTGTAATCCCAACACTTTGGAAGGCCAAGGTGAGTGGATCGTTTGAGCTCAGGCGTTCGAAATCCCCCTGGGCAACATGGCAAGACCTCATCTCTACTAAAGACAAAAAATAGCAGGGCATGGTGGTGCACACCTGTGGTCCTAGCTACTTGGGAGGCTGAGGTGGAAAGATCGCTTGAGCCTGGGGGAGGGGAGAAAGTTGCGGTGAGCTGAGATTGCACCACTGCACTTCAGCTTGGGTGACACAGCGAGAAGGCCCTGTTTCAAATAAAAAGGGGGTGTGATGTGATTGCACCCTAGATGCCCCATGGGTAAGCAGTTACACAGGTCCAGATCTGAGTACGAGTCAGATTGATGAGTGATCACCCAGACAGGGCCATGCAGATGCACGCAATGCCCTGGATGGATAACCCGGGTGCTCAGTGCGTCTCCTGTGTACACTCCTGGCCCCACAATCCTGTGTGTACACATGTGCATGCACACACGCGCACACACACACACAGAGCCTGGGTGCCCACAGGCCCGTATGCACACACAAGCTGTCTTGGTACCTTGGTGCTGGGGCCCTGGGGCCCTGGAGAGGCCGGGGGACTGCCAGCAGGAGCATCTCTGCTTCTGGGACTTGAGGGGGGAGACCCTGGGGACACACTGGGGGAGATGCAGAGGCCGAGGTGGGGTGGCTGTGCTGACTCCTGATCCCACGGTCCCTGGTCCCGTCACCAAGCAGAATGCTCACCTGGAGGTGGGGGATGACGGGTTCCCGGGACTCCAACTAGGGAATGAGCTTTTCTCTCGGGAAAGCTTCCTAAGGAGGGGGACAGGGGATGAAGCTAAGGCAGGAGCAGCCCCTGCTGATATCTGCCCACATCACTCCCCACACACACACCCTGAAACTCACGCACTGAGACGCTTGGTGAGGCTGATCCGCCGTTGGATTCGTGGGGAGCTGGGGCAAGAGGCAGCTGGTGGCTCAATGACCCGGGAGAGCCGGTAGCTGAGGGGGTCAACATGTGGATGAGGTGGTGGGGGCAGGAAATACAGGGGATGGAGAGATAAGAGTTAGAATCAGTTGGGAGGTGGGTTTGGGGTGTAAGAGGGAGCAGCCAGAGGTGGCATCCCACATGTCAGGGTCAGGGTGGTAAATGAGGGTCATTAAGCATCAAGGTCTTATCAGAGATGGGACAGGATGGCTGGTCAAGAGGTCACAAAGAGATTCACAGGGTGGCACTAAGGAATCAAATTGGGTCAGGATTAAAGTCAGGGTCAGGACCGGGCGTGGTGGCTCACGCCTGTAATCCTAGCACTTTGGGAGGCCGAGGCGAGAGGATTGCTTTGGGTCAGGAGTTTGAAACCAGCCTGGCCAATATAGTGAAATCCCATCCGTACTCAAAATGCAAAAAATTAGCCGGGTGTGGTCGCTTGCGCCTATAATTGCGGCTACTCGGGAGGATGAGGCAGGAGAATTGCTTGAACCTGGGAGGTGGAGGCTGCAGTGAGCCGAGATCGTGCCACTGCACTCCATCCTGGGCAACAGAGTGAGAGTCTGTTTCAAAAATAAATAAATAAAATAAAAAAATAAAGTCAGGGTCAGACTGGGGTCTGGTCACCACTGGGGTCAATGGTTAGGGTCACAGTTATATAGAAAGAAAGTACACAGTTGTGATAGTCAAGTTGGACAAATAAACACGAAAGTTGGAGACAGTTACTCAGAACTGAGGATCAAGGGTTGGGGTCAGAGTCAGATTCAGATGAGGGGTCATGGGTCAGATAGGACCAAACATGGGGAAGTCAACACTTGGGACAGTTGAGTTGAATGACCAGCTGAATATGCTAAAGTTGAGGTCAGAAAATCAGATGGGGTCAAAATTGAGATGAGAGATCAACTGTGACTTTTTTTTTTCTTTTTTTTTTTGAGACAGGGTCTTACTCTGTTACCTAGACTGGAGCTGCAGTGGTGTCATTCTGGTTTACTCCAACCTCCACCTCCCAGGCTCCAGCGATCCTCCCACCTCAGCCTCCCAAGTAGCTGGGACCAATGGCACTCAACACCACGTTCAGCTAATTTTTGTATTTTTTTGTAGAGATGGGGTTTCACCATGTTGCCCAGGCTGGTCTCAAACTCCTGGGCTCAAGCGATCCACCCACCTTGGCC
Organism: Macaca fascicularis; assembly: GCF_037993035.2. Taxonomy (NCBI): domain Eukaryota; kingdom Metazoa; phylum Chordata; class Mammalia; order Primates; family Cercopithecidae; genus Macaca; species Macaca fascicularis. Next base: position 11,967,466 of record NC_088393.1, read on the forward strand.
TCCCAAGTGCTGGGATTACACGTGTGAACCACCAGGCCCAGTCTATTTGATTCGGCTGGAGATACTGCAAGGTCACAGGTTGTAGGGGGGTCAGGGCTCAAGAGGGGGTCTTGGGAGAAGCTGGAGGTGTGTACGGAATGGGTGGAATCCAGTTCGTGACCAGGATCGGCTGGGGTGGGGCCAGGACAGGCTACAGGGTGGTCACCTCTGCTCCTCACTGAGCTGGCGCTGGGCATGCAGGGCAGCCAGGATGGGCGGGTGGGGGCTCAGGGTGTAGCTCTGACAGCGCCTCTGCAGCTGCTGGATGCGGGCCAGGATCTCCCACTCCTGGGGGATGAGCCTCTGAGACTCTACCCCTGGCCCACCCCCACCCCACCTTCAGGCACCACCCCCACACCCAGTGTAGCCTCCACTCACCTTCCTCCTCTTCTCAAAGTTAATGAGATCCCCCTGGGGGCAAAGTATGTCTGAATTGCAGCACCCAGGGTCAAGGGTCAAGGTCAGGGGCTGGGATGTCAGGACCCCCACTGTGGGGCGGTGTCAGGAGTACAGGTAGGATCAAGGGTGGATATCGGGGCAAGTGGAGCTGGGGTCGGGGTCAAGGGTCAGGGATCAGACCTCCAACATATCCGGCAGGGCTGTGTCCAGCATAACCAGGTCCGTGAGGAAGGTGCCAAGGTAGGGGACAGGGCCTGGGGGTGGTTTCTGTGGCCCCCAAAGCTCCAGTCACTCAGGGCCATAACTGATCCCATCAACCTCCACGCCCCTCCCTGAAGATCCCACTTGTCCCCATCCCAAACTGTAATCACTCACCGAGGGCAGGCTGCCTGGGGTGTTGTCCTCTTTTTGGGATCCCTCAGTGGCCTCCTCCTGGGGGAAGAGAAAAACTGAGCAGGCCTGGGGTCTCCTGGGACAATTCCTCAGGGAGGATGCCTGCAGACCCATTGTATGTACCCTTCGTGCTTTGAGTAATCAAAAGCCAGTGGTAGGCCAGGCGTGATGGCTCAGGCCTATAATCCCAGCACTGTGGGAGGCCAAGGCAAGCAAATCATGTAAGGTCAGGAGTTCGAGACCACCCTAGCCAATATGGTGAAACCCCGTCTGTACTAAAAATACAAAAATTAGCCAGGTTTGGTGGCTCACGCCTGTAGTCCCAGCTACTTGGGAGGCTGAGGCAGAAGGATAGCTTGATCCTGGGAAGCAGAGGCTGCAGTGAGCCGAGATCGCACCACTGCACTCCAGCCTGGGCGACAGAGCAAGACTCCCTCTCAAAAAGAAAAACTATTTTTCAAAGGCCGGACATGGTGGCTCACGCCTGTAATCCCAGCACTTTTGAAGGCTGAGGCTGGCGGATCACATGAGGTAAGGAGTTTGAGACCAGCCTGGCTAACAGAGTGAAACCCTGTTTCTACTAAAAAGTAGCTGGGCATGGTAGCTTGTTTCTGTAATTCCAGCTACTTGGGAGGCTGAGGCAGGAGAATCATTTGAACCCGGGAGGCGGAGGTTGCAGTGAGCCGAGATCGCACCATTGCACTCCAACTTGGGCAACAAGACCAAAACATCTCAAAAAAAAAAAAAGAAGAAGCCAGTGGTGAAGGCCCACTCTAGAAGCCAGACCACCTTGGGTGGGGGTAGAGAGGTGACAAACAGCAGGGAGAGGGCTCCCCCATAAGAGGTGGGGCTTGTAGGGGTGGTGGCCCCCAGGGTTGGCCTTAACAAGGAGAGAATCGTTGTCTGCAGCTGGATGGCACAGGCCTGCCAAGGATCTCCTGGGTATCCTGAATTTGCTGTTGTTTATTTACTTTTTATTTTATTTTATTTTGAGATGGAGTCTCACTTTGTCACTCAGGCTGGAGTGTAGTGGCATGATCTTGGCTCACTGAAGCCTCGACAGCCCAAGTTCAAGCGATCCTCCCACCTCAGCCTCCTGAGTAGCTGGGACTACAGGTGTGCACCACCAACGCCCAGCTAATTTTTGTACTTGTTTGCAGAGATGGGGTTTTGCCATGTTGCCCAGGTTGGTCTCGAACTCCTGGGCTCAAGTGATCCTCTCACCTCGGCCTCCCAAGTGCTGGGATTATAGGTGTGAGCCACCTATAGCTCATGTGTTGTTTTAGGTGCCGGGCAGGCAACAGTGAACAAAAAAGGCAAAATTTGGCTGAGAGTGATGGCTCACACCTGTAATGCCAGCACTTTGGGAAGCCAAGGCAGGTGGATCACCTCAGGTCAGGAATTCAAGACCACCCTGGCCAACATGACAAAACCCCCTCTCTACCAAATACAAAAATTAGCCAGGCGTGGTGGCGGGTGCCTGTAATCTCAGCTACTTGGGAGGCTGAAGCAGAGAGAATTGCTTGATCCTGAGAGGTGGAGGTTGCAGTGAGCCAAGATCATGCCACTGCATTCCAGTCTGGGTGACGGAGTGAGACTCCATCTCAATACAAAGAAACAAACAAACAAAAAAAACAGTGATGACAACAACAACAAAAAACCAGATGTGTGGTTTTGGGGATGATGGAGGCTGGGAAGGCCTCTCAGAGGCAGGGACATTTGATCAGAGACCAGAAGGAGGTGAGTGAGCAAGTTGCATGCACACCTTGATGGGTGGAGAATGTTCCAGGCCCAAGCATCTATTCTAGATTCACTGTAAAAACCACTGCCTGATTGCAATGAGAATCTAAATCTTGCTTATAAATAAGCCAGACTTTTGACACACATTTTTTAGTTTTGCTTATCAAGGTAAAGTCCTCAGAACATTTTTTTTTTTTTTTTGTTCCCACCCTGTGCTATGACTCTGGCCTTAAGTAACCTTTTCTTTGTGCTTTCTTGTGTTTTGCTGAGTGAATAAATAGGGCAGTCACTGACTGTGAACTACAATGCAGGAAGTAAAGGAAAGAAAAACGTGCAACCCGCCAGGGACAAGGGTAAGGTCATTGCTGAGCGGTAGGGAAGGACAGAGTGTCCTGACCACAGCAGGGCGATTCTCCCTGCCTGGCCCCAAGTCCCTCCCCCAACTTCCGGGGCCTAAAATCCCCGGGGTCTGCATCCATCTCTACCTGGAAAAGAATCTCTCTACTGCTGAGGTGGTTGTTCTCATCGGAGAAAATCTGCGAAAGTTTCCTGAAAGTAGATAGCGGTTCCCTGGGAGGACAGGAAAAGGGTGGTCAGGGGTCAGTGGCTTGGAAGGGTCAGACCTGGGATGGGGTGGGGAAGAGGTCCCGTCCCAGCTCACCGGCTTACGGCCCCCCAGCTGCGCTTGAGCCGGTAAATGGGGTTAGATTGCAGGGCGGACAGGATGGCGCGCAAGGAGGAGAAGTTCCGCAGTTCTCGGCAGCGCTGCCAGGCGGTGGGGACGCAGGTCAGACCCAGGCATTATCCACCTTTCATCCTGAAACTTCTTTGTCTAATTTTTTTTTTTTTTTTTTTTTTTTTTTTAGAGATAGGGTCTATGGCCCAGGCTGGAGTGCAGTGGCTCGATCATAACTCACTGGCAGCCTGGAACTCCTGGGCTTAAGCGATCCACATGCCTCAGCCTCCTGCCTCAGTAGCTGGGACTACAGGAGCTTGCCATCGTGTACGGCTAATTTTTATTTTATTTTTATTTTTTAGGGGGATAAATAAATAAAGAGTCTCGCTTTATCCTCCAGGCTGGAATGCAATGGCCCGATCTCGGCTCACTGCAACCTCCGCCTCCCAGGTTCAAGCGATTATCCTGCCTTAGCCTCCCAAGTAGCTGGGATGACAGAGGCACACCACCACACCAGGCGAATTTTTTTTTTTGTAAGTCTAATTTTTTTTTTTTTTTTTTTTTGAGACGGGGTCTCGCTCTGTCGCCCAGGCTGGAGTTCAGTCTCCGCTCACTGCAAGCTCCGCCTCCCGGGTTCGGGCCAGTCTCAGTCTCAGCCTCCCGAGTAGCTGGGACCACAGGAGCCCGCCACCACGCCCGGCTAATTTGTTTTGTATTTTTTAGTAGAGACGGGGTTTCACCGTGTTAGCCAGGATAATCTCGATCTCCTGACCTCGTGATCCGCCCGCCTCGGCCTCCCAAAGTGCTGGGATTACAGGCGTGAGCCACTGCGCCAGGCCTGTAAGTCTAATTTTTAATTTTTTTGTTTGTTAAGCAACATTGGTCTCACTATGTTGCCTAGTCTGGTCTCAAACTCTAGGGTTCAAGCGATCCTCCCTCTCCCCAGAGGGTTGGGATTACAGGAGTGAGTCACTGCGCCCGGCCTGATCCCGTGACTTGTGACGCCAGATCGGACACCTGGGTCTTGTCTCACGGACAAGCTACTGAGACTCCCACTCATGCCCTGGGAGTCCCTTCCTCCCTCCTCCCTCGGGCTCCAGCCCCTCCCCTAGCTGCCCCTCCAGCCCCTACCTCCGATCTTGACTTCTCGGGTCCGGGCTCCCTACTTCTCCCAGCTCCCTTGGGACCTAGTCGTGCCCGCAGCCTCTCTGCAGGACCCAGACCCTCCTCCCTGAACCCAAGTGTTACCCTAGGCATCAACTTTCCACCCCCTTCCCTCCCTCGCCTAGACACGCCCCTGTCTCTCTCCCGAGCCCTCGTTTCTTCTGGCCCCAGGGCCCGCCCCTGCATCCCCTCCCCGCGCCCCCAACACACCTGGGCGATGCAGATCCACTTCTCCAGCCGCTGCGCCCTCTGCGGGGCGGTCAAGCCCGGCGCTCCGAGCACGGAACCCAGCACACAGCCGGTCACTGTGTTGAACTGGGCCACGGTGGCGCGCACAGTGGGGGAGGCGCCTGCAGCCCCGGGCCGGTCCCTCTGCGACCACACGGAGCCCAGGCACTCGTAGGGCCTCACCTTGGAGAAGAGCTCCTGGGCCAGGGGAGGGGTGTGGGATTGGTGCTTAGCAGAACCTGTCCCCTCACTGTGGCTCATCCCGACCCCGTCTGGGATCCTCACCAAGTCCATGAGGGTCAGCTGCTCGGCCACCTCGTCCACGCTGAAGTCCAGGAGCTGGGGAGCTTGCGGCATGAGTCCTTCCTCTTCCTCCGCGCAGGCCTCTGCAGAGTCTGGGTCAGAAGTTTGGGCAACTCTGGGAGGTCCTGATCATTAGAAAAGGTTACAAACTCTCAAGTTTGAATCCAAGACTGGCTGTGTGACCTTGGGCAAGTCCCTGTCCCTCTCTGAGCCTCACTTTCCTCATTTGTAAAACGGACAACTCTCTGAATTTTTTTTTTTTTTTTTTTTTTTTTCTGTGACAGTCTTACTCTGTTGCCCAGGCTGGAGTGCAATGGCACAATCTTAGCTCACTGCAACCTCAGCCTCCTGGGTTCAAGTGATTCTCCTGCCTCAGCCTTCGGAGTAGCTGGGATTACAGGCATGTGCCACCATGCCCGGCTAATTTTAGTTGTTTTTTTTTTTTTTTTTGAGACGGAGTCTCGCTCTGTCACCCAGGCTGGAGTGCAGTGGCCGGATCTCAGCTCACTGCAAGCTCCGCCTCCCGGGTTTACGCCATTCTCCTGCCTCAGCCTCCCGAGTAGCTGGGACTACAGGCGCCTGCCACCTCGCCCGGCTAAGTTTTTTTTTGTATTTTTAGTAGAGACGGGGTTTCACTGTGTTAGCCAGGATGGTCTCGATCTCCTGACCTCGTGATCCACCCGTCTCGGCCTCCCAAAGTGCTGGGATTACAGGTTTGAGCCACCGCGCCCGGCTAATTTTAGTATTTTTAATAGAGACGAGCTTTCACCATGTTGGCCAGGCTGGTCTCAAATTCCTGACTTCAAGTGATCTGTCCACCTGGGCCTCCCAAAGTGCTGGGATTACAGGTGTGAGCCACCACGCCCGGCCCTGAATGTTTTTAGATGTAACAGCAACAGTAATGTTCACTAAGCAGCTAGTGTGGATTTATTCAGTAACTCACCACACCAGTCCAGTGAGGGAGGTACTGTTATTTATCCAGCTTTTACAGTTAAGGAAAGGGAGGCAAAGAACAATTTGTCACACCTTCGGTGAATGACAGGTCGGGGATTTGAAGCCAGGTGCTCAAAGGCCAGAGAAGAAAATAAAGCTTTGTGATTTTGAATATGTATTAGGATAAGATTAATCTGACCTCTTTTTTTGGAAAGAGGTGATATGACTTCCTGGTTCAGGGAAGTCTATTGTCAGAAAGTCTCAAACTCAAATGCAAACTTGTCCACTAGTTTGCTGTGTAAAGCATGTGTTTTTTTTTTTTTTTTTTTTTTTTTTTTGGAGACGGAGTCTCGCTCTGTCGCCCAGGATGGAGTGCAGTGGCGCGATCTCGGCTCACTGCAAGCTCCGCCTCCCGGGTTCACGCCATTCTCCTGCCTCAGCCTCCCGAGTAGCTGGGACTACAGGCGCCCACAACCGCGCCCGGCTAATTTTTTGTATTTTTAGTAGAGACGGGGTTTCACCGTGGTCTCGATCTCCTGACCTTGTGATCCGCCCGCCTCGGCCTCCCAAAGTGCTGGGATTACAGGCGTGAGCCACCGCGCCCGGCAAAGCATGTGTTTTAACCTCCCTGTGCCTTTTTTTTTTTGGATGGAGTCTGACTCTGTCTCCCAGGCTGGAGTGCAATGGTGCGATCTTGGCTCACTGCAACCTCTGCCTCCGGGGTTCAACCAATTCTCCTGCCTCAGTCTCCCAAGTTGCTGGGATTACAGGCAAGAGCCACCACGCCCAGCTAACTTTTGTATTTTTTTTTTTTTTTTTTTTTTTTGAGGCGGAGTCTCGCTCTGTCGCCCAGGCTGGAGTGCAGTGGCGCGATCTCGGCTCACTGCAAGCTCCGCCTCCCGGGTTCCCGCCATTCTCCTGCCTCAGCCTCCCGTGTAGCTGGGACTACAGGCGCCGCCACCACGCCCGGCTAATTTTTTTGTATTTTTAGTGGAGACGGGGTTTCATTGTGTTAGCCAGGATGGTCTCGATCTCCTGACCTCGTGATCCGCCCGTCTCGGCCTCCCAAAGTGCTGGGATTACAGGCTTGAGCCACCGTGCCCGGCCTAACTTTTGTATTTTTGTATAGACAGGGTTTCACCATGTTGGCCAGGTTGGTCTTGAACTCCTGACCTCAAGTGATCTGCCTGCCTCGGCTTCCCAAAGTTCTGGGATTGCAGGAGTGAGCTGTGTCTTCTTTTTGAAACAGGCTCTCACTTTGAAACAGGGTCACACAAGCTGGAGTACAGTGGTGTAATCACAGTTCACCGCAGCCTCAACCTTTTGGGCTCCAGCGATCCTCCTGCCTCAGCCTCCTGAGTTGCTGGAACTACGGGCACACACCCAGCTAATTTTTTATTTTTTGTACAGACAGGGTCTCATTATGTTGCCAGGCTGGTCTCAAACACCTGAGCTTAAGTGATCCTCCCTCTTGGCTTCCCAAAGTTTTGAGATTGCGGGCATGAGCCAGTGCACCTGGCTGTGGATTTTGTTTTTGTTTTTTATTTTTATTTTTATTTTTTTTTGAGACGGAGTCTCACTCTGTCCCCCTTGCTGGAGTGCAGTGGCCGGATCTCAGCTCACTGCAAGCTCCGCCTCCCGGGTTCAGGCCATTCTCCTGCCTCAGCCTCCCGAGTAGCTGGGACTACAGGCGCCCGCCACCTCGCCCGGCTAGTTTTTTTGTATTTTTTAGTAGAGACGGGGTTTCACTGTGTTAGCCAGGATGGTCTCGATCTCCTGACCTCGTGATCCGCCCGTCTCGGCCTCCCAAAGTGCTGGGGTTACAGGCTTGAGCCACCGCGCCCGGCCTGTTTTTGTTTAAGATCATGCATACCAGATTACTATAAAGCGCTCAACAAATATGAATAATTTTATTTAGTGGATTTTGATGGTGGCGCCCCCTAAGGGAAACTTTGGAAGTTGGGATCTTGAATTGTGCCCTCCAGCCTCCAAATGTCTCTCCAGACATTTGTGTCTTTGAATAACCTGTTTGTGGCTGGTACCAAGGTAGTGACTTATCTCAGTTGAGTGTTCACAGGTGCAGATCGGACTCCTTGTTCTACTTTTTCCCCACTTCTCACTACTGCACTTGATTTGTCTTTAAGAAAGGAAGAAGGGGCCTGGCACAGTGGCTCACGCCTGTAATCCCAGCACTTTGGGAGGCTGAGATGGGAGGATCACAAGGTCAGGAGATCGAGACCATCCTGGCTAACACAGTGAAACCCCGTCTCTACTAAAAAATAGAAAAAATTAGCCAGGCGTGGTAGGGGGCGCCTGTAGTCCCAGCTACCCGGGAGGCTGAGGCAGAATGGCCCGGAAGGCAGAGCTTGCAGTGAGCCGAGAACATGCCACTGCACTCCAGTCTGGGTGACAGAGCGAGACTCCATCTCAAAAAACAAAACAACAACAACAACAACAAAAAAACAAAAACACAAAGGAAAAACTTGTTTGCAATAATCTGCACCTACCTACAACCTGACTATTTTGTTCATAAACACAAATTGTTTTGGCTCCAAGAATACAAGGACCATGAAAGTCTGGGCTTTGTTTTGTTTGCAAATTGCAAATGTTCACAAGTTTGGAAAATGATGTCCCCAGCACCTATGTTGCTGTCTTTGCCTCACCAGTGTCCTCCCCTGCATTAGTTGGTGCTTGTTGCTGTCAGTACAAAGCACTGTGACACTACACTGTGATGCTAGGACAGGCAAAGACACGGGACAACCTCATCATGTGTCCCAGTGGGGCATACCCAAGCATTACCCACTGAACACATGGTTTATTGCTGTGTAAATTACTCTCACTTTCCTCCTCCTTTGTACTAGTTATGGCATCATACTATGATTTTATTTATTTATTTTGTGACGGAGTCTTGCTCTGTTGCCCAGGCTGGAGTGTAGTGGCTCGATCTCCGCTCACAGCAACCTCCGCCTCCAGGGTTCAAGCGATTCTCCTGCCTCAGCCTCCTGAGTAGCTGAGACTACAGGAGGTGCCACTACACCCAGCTAATTTTTTTCTTTTTTTTTTAAGTAGTGATGGGGTTTTACCATGTTGGCCAGACTGGTCTCGAACTCCTGACCTCAGGTGATCCCCCTGCCTCGGCTTCCCAAAGTGCTGGGATTACAGGTATGAGCCACCGCACCCTGCCCCACCCAATACTATTATTTTAAAATAATCTTTGTAAATCTGTATAATTACCTCTTTCCTCTTGAATTAGGACCAGTGGCATTGCAAAATATTAGTTTTTAGAAGTGGATACTGGGCTGGGCACACCTATAATCCCAGCACTTTTGGAGGTTGAGGTAGGAGGATTGCTTGAGACCAGGAGTTTGAGACCAGCCGGGGCAGCATAGTGAGACCCCATCTCTACAGAAAAAAAATTTTTTAAGTTGCGCATCCTGATGCACACCTGTAGTCTCACCTACTCAAGAGGCTTAGGAGGGAGGATCTCTTGAGCCCAGGAGGTCAAGGCTGCAGTGAGCTGTGATCATGCCATGGCATTCCAACCTGGGTGACAGAGCAAGAAACTGTCTCACCGCTCAAAAAAAAGTGGTCACTGGAAAAAAAATGCCCCTACATCTAATCAAACCTTTAAATGTTACAGCAATAATGGGGATAGAGAAACATGCTACATGAAACTATGAGGAAGCAAACAGGTAAGTCCAAAAGAGTGTGAGGCATACCTCAGGACACATGACCCATGTTTTTTGCCCTCTAACGGCTTCAAACAAAAGGCAATGGGGATCTGTTACAGAATAAAAGAGACTTAAGAACAAACAACCAGTCAGGGGTGGTGACTCATGTCTGTAATCCTGACACTTTGGGAGGCCGAGGTGGGCAGATCTCTAGAGGTTAGGAGTTCGAGACCAGCCTGGCCAACATGGCGAAACCCCCTCACTACTAAAAATACAAAAATTAGCTGGGCGTGATGGTGGGCACCTGTAATCTCAGCTACTCAGGCGGCTGAGGCAGGAGAATCACTTGAACCCAGGAGGCAGAGGTTGCCGTGAGCCGAGATCACGCCATTGTACGCCAGCCTGGACGACAGAGTGAGACTCCATCTCAAAAAACAAAAGGAGGCCGGGCGCGGTAGCTCAAGCCTGTAATCCCAGCACTTTGGGAGGCCGAGACGGGCGGATCACGAGGTCAAGAGATCGAGACCATCCTGGCTAACACAGTGAAACCCCGTCTCTACTAAAAAAAAAAATACAAGGCCGGGCGCGGTGGCTCAAGCCTGTAATCCCAGCACTTTGGGAGGCCGAGACGGGCGGATCACGAGGTCAGGAGATCGAGACCATCCTGGCTAACATGGTGAAACGCCGTCTCTACTAAAACATACAAAAAACTAGCCGGGCGAGGTGGCGGGCGCCTGTAGTCCCCGCTACGCGGGAGGCTGAGCCAGGAGAATGGCGTGAACCTGGGAGGCGGAGCTTGCAGTGAGCTGAGATCCGGCCACTGCACTCTAGCCTGGGTGACAAAGCAAGACTCCGTCTCAAAAAAAAAAAAAAAAAAAACCAAAAACAAAAACAAAAAATACTAGCCGGGCGAGGTGGCGGGCGCCTGTAGTCCCAGCTACTTGGGAGGCTGAGGCAGGAGAATGGCGTGAACCCGGGAGGCGGAGCTTGCAGTGAGCCGAGATCCGGCCACTGCACTCCAGCCTGGGCGACAGAGCGAGACTCCGTCTCAAAAAAAAAAAAAAAAAGGAAAAAGAGAGAGAGAAGCAAACAACCAAATGCCTTGAGTAGATCTTCTTTGGATTTCAATTTGAAGAGACAACTACTCCTCCTTCCCGCAGCTCTGTCGCCTAGACTGGAGTGTAGGGACATGCTCACAGCTCACGGCAGCCTTGATTTTCCGCGGTCAAGAGATCCTCCCACCTCAGCATGCTAAGTAGCTGGGACTATAGGCACGTGCCACAACACCCGGCCAGAAACAACTGTCAAAAAAATGTAGGGCTGGGCGCGGTGGTAGGCACCTGTGGTCCCAGCTACTCAGGAGGCTGAGGTGGGAGGGTCAGGAGTTCAAGCCCAGCCCAGGCAAAATAGGAAGATCCAGTGTCCAAAAAAACAGGTTCAGGGGCAAGTGGGGGATTTGAATATTTGAATATGGACTGGGTATTTTTTCTTTTTTTGAAGCAGGGTCTCGCTTTGTCACCTAGGCTGGAGTACAGTGGCACAGTCACGGCTCACTGCAGCCTTGACCCTCCCAGGCTAAAATGATCCTCTTGTCTCAGCCTCCCAAGCAGCTGGGACTATAGGCAGTCACCACCACGCTCTGCTAATTATTTGTAGACACGAAATTTCAACATGTTGCCCAGGATGGTCTCAATCTCCTGGGCTCAAGCCATCCATCTGCCTTGGCCTCCTAAAGTGCTGGGATTGCCAGCAGGAGCCTCTGCTTTCGGCTTGGACTGGGTATTTTTTTATATCAAATATTTCTGATTTTAAAAAAAATTATAAACATGAAGGTTACTAAAAAAAATAAAAATAAAAGGGCCGGGCGCCGTGGCTCATGCCTGTAATCCCAACAATTTGGGAGGCCGAGATGGGCAGATCACCTGAGGTCAGGAGTTTGAGACCAGCCTGACCAACATGGAGAAACTCGCCCCCCCAACTAAAAATACAAAATTAGTCAGGAGTGGTGCTACGCGCCTGTAATCCCAGCTACTCGGGAGGCTGAGGCAGGAGAATCACTTGAATCCAGGAGGCGGAGGTTAAGGTGAGCTGAGATCCTGCCATTGCACTGTAGCCTGGGCAACAAGAGTGAAACTCCATCTCAAAAAAAAAAAAAGCAAGCCTGTTGTCAGACGTGTGTTCCCAAAACATTTATGTGTGAACTGACATAAGCCTGGGATTTGTTTTAAAATCATCCTGAAAATATTTTTTTTTGTGAAATTGATCATCGTTGATGATAGGCGATGGATGTCTGAATGTTCGTCATACTATTCTCTCCACTTTTGTATATGTCTGAAATTTTCCATAGCAAAAAGTGAACCCAAAATTAAGTTCTTAAAATAAAATAGATGAGCATGGTGGTCATCTACTTTCTTCTAAACTACATGGTGCAAGTGTAGTCTTAGCTACTCAGGAGGCTGAGGTAGGAGGCTCACTTGAGCCCAGGAGTTCAAGTCCAGCCTGGGCAACACAGCAAGACCCTGTATCTAAAAATAAAATTCATAGTAGGGTGCGGTGGCTCACACCTGTCATCCCAGCACTTTGGGAGACCAAGGCAAGCGGATCACAAGGTCAGGAGATCGAGACCATCCTGGCTAGCATGGTAAAACCCCGTCTCTACTAAAACTACAAAAAATTAGCCGGATGTGGTGGCACACACCTGTAGTCGCAGCTACTCGGGAGGCTGAGGAAGGAGAATCACTTGAACCCAGGAGGCAGAGGTTGCAGTAAGCCAAGATCGCAGCATTGCACTCCAGCCTGGGCGACAGAGCAAGACTCTGTCTCAAAATAAAATAAAAATAAAAATAATAAAATAAAATTAAAAAGTGTGTCCCTGAGCCTAGCACATAGAAGGTTTTAAACAAGTGTTCATTTTCTCCTCTGACCTCAAGGAAACTAGGGCAGCACTTTCCATAGAATTCTCTGCAATGGTGGAAAAATTCTCTAGCTGCTCTGTCCAGTGTGGTGGCTGAACACTCAAAATGTGGGTAGTGGGATTGAAGACTTGAATTTTTGCCTTTGCTTGACTGGATTTTGAAAAAAAAAAAAAGTAGGCCAGGCATGGTAGCGCACGCCTGTAATCCCAGCACTTTGGGAGACCCAGGTGGGTGGATCACCTGAGGTCAGGAGTTCAAGACCACATTGACCAACATAGTGAAACGCTGTCTCTAATAAAAAGACATAATTAGCTGGTGTGGTGGCAGGTGCCTATAATTCCAGCTACTTGGGAGGCTGAGGCAGGAGAATCTCTTGTATCCAGGAGGCAGTGTTGCAGTGTGCTGAGATGGCGCCACTGCACTCCAGCCTGGGCGACAGAGCGAGACTCTGTCTCAAAAAAAAAAAAAGGATGGCATGGTGGCTCATGCCTGTAATCCCAGCAATTTGGGAGGCCGAGGGGGGCGGATCACGAGGTCAGGAGATTGAGGCCATCCTGGCTAACACAGTGAAACCCCGTCTCTACTAAAAATGCAAAAATTAGCCGGGCGTGGTGGCACACGCCTGTAATCCCAGCTACTCAGGAGGCTGAGGCAGGAGTATCACTTGAACCCGGGAGGCGGAGCTTGCAGTGAGCCGAGATGATGCCATTGCACTCCAGCTTGGGCAACAAGAGCGAAACTCTGTCTCAAAAAAAAAAAAAGGTAGGGTCAGGCACAGTGGTTCACACTTACAATCCCAGCACCCTGAGAGGTTGAGGCCAGATGATTGCTTAAGCCCAGGAGTTCGAGACCAGCCTGGGCAACATGGCAAGACCCCATCTCTAAAAAGAAAATACCTGAATTTTATTTAATTTTAATTAATTTAAATAGCGACAGGGGCTAGGGGCCACCACATTGGACTATGGAGCTCTAATGACTTGGAATCAGCTGGAGAAATCATATATATATACATATATATACACACACACACATATATATACACACACACATATATATATATATATATATATATATATGCCTTTATATACATAAATAACTGAGACTTTGTCACCAGGGTTGGAGAAGTAGCTGCTGCTTTGTAAATTGAGCAGGAATGTGGCCACTATAATCTGGAGATTAAGCCATGGGGATTAGGGATAAAGATGCTTTTGTGATGCGGATCAGATCAAACACAGATGGGTGAAAGATGATACTTCCTAAGCAGGATGCAATTATTCAGCAAACTAATCTGTGTTGTTCCTGCCCCTGGGGACAGAGCTGGGAGCAAGAACAACAGGTCCTCCTCTCACGCACTCACAGTCTATGAGATGAGCGAAAGCCAATAAGTAAGTAAGGAGGCTGCGCATGCACAATGGCTCATGGCTGTAATCCCAGCATTTTGGGAGGCCAAGGCAGGCGGATCACTTGAGTTTAGGAGTTTGAGACCAGCCTGGGCAACATGGCACAATCTCACCTCTACAAAATAATTAGCTGGGCATGGTGATACGCGCCTATGGTCCCAGCTACACGGGAGGCTGAGACAGGAGAATGACTTGAGCCCAGGAGGTGGAGGTTGGAGTGAGCGGAGATCGTGCCACTGCACTCCAGCCTGGGTAACTGCGAGACTGTGTCTCAAAAAAAAAAAAAAAAAAAAATTGAAAAAATAATTTCAAAAATAAGAAACATTTTACAGACTGGGTATAGTGGCTTGCGCCTGTAATGCCAGCACTTTGGGAGACCCAGACGGGAGGATCGCTGGAGCCCAGGATGTTGAGCCTGCAGTGAACCATGATGGAGACATGCACTCCAGCCTGGGGAACAGAGCAAGACCCTGACTCAAAAAAAATAATAATAATTAAAGACAAGTATCAAGGCAATGGTATGCAGCTAGAAACACAGGCATCCTGACCCAATGGCACCAAGGAGGGAAAAGTATTAGACATGTGCTAATACTTCAGACAAAGATATTTATTTATTTATTTATTTATTTATTTATTTTTTGAGACGGAGTCTCGCTCTGTTGCCCAGGCTGGAGTGCTGTGGCTGGATCTCAGCTCACTGCAAGCTCCGCCTCCCGGGTTCCCGCCATTCTCCTGCCTCAGCCTACCGAGTAGCTGGGACTACAGGTGCCCGCCACCTTGCCCGGCTAGTTTTTTGTATTTTTTAGTAGAGACAGGGTTTCACCGTGTTAGCCAGGATGGTCTCGATCTCCTGACCTCATGATCCGCTCGTCTCGGCCTCCCAAAGTGCTGGGATTACAGGCTTAAGCCACCGCGCCCGGCCCAGATTTTTATTTTTTTAAGATGGAGTTTCGCTCCTGTTGCCTAGGCTGGATGGCAGTGGCGTGATCTCAGCTCACTGCAATCTCCGCCTCCCGGGTTCAAGCGATTCTTCTGCCTCAGCCTCCCGAGTAGCTGGGATTACGGGCATGCACCACCACGCCTGGCTAATTTTGTATTTTTAGTCGGGACGGGGTTTCTCCATGTTTGTCAGACTGGTCTCGAACTCCTGACCTCAGGTGATACGCCCGCCTCAGCCTCCCAAACTGTGGGATTACAGGCGTGAGCCACCATGCCTGGCCGACAAAGAATTATTATCCCCATTGTACAGATGAGGAAATTGAGACTTAGAGTTAAAAACCTTGCTTAAGTTTTGCAGCTCTGAGAGGGGAGAGAAAGTCTGTGTGGGAAGAAGCAGGCAAGAAAGGCCTTCTCAGAACACGACTAGATCCAAAAACCCCTCACCTGTCCACACCTGAGGTGGCTCCTCTTCCTGCTCTCGCTTAGCCTCCTCCAAAAAATCTTCCAGAAGCTTCTCTGCTTTTCGAGCCTCAGCGCTCCCTGGGGCCGCCCAGCCCAGAAAGGTTCGGACACTGCCCAGGTCTGAGTGGGCAGGGGGGTCTCGGAAATCCTGAGGGTGGTCCTGCAGCCAGGAGCCCAGCACTGACACCACAGCCCTGGCCAGAGAGGCAGGGTCTCAGAACTGGGTCCAGAGTAGGGGACCTAGAATGTGACTCCTGGTATGTTTTTTTTGAGACAGAGTCTCACTGTGTCACCAAGGCTGCAGTGCAGTGGCCTGATCTTGACTCACTGCAACCTCAGCCTCCCGAGTAGCTGGGACTACAGGCGTGTAGCACCATGCCCAGCTATTTTTTTTTTTTTTTTTTTTTTGTATTTTTAGTAGAGACAGGGTTTTGCCATGTTGGCCAGGCTGGTCTCTAACTCCTGACCTCCAGTGATCCACCTGCCTCTGCCTTCCAAAGTGCTGGGATTACAGGAGTGAACCACCAAGCCGGGCTTGACTCCCAGTCTTTTATTACCCAACCTGCAATTTTCAAAACCCCAGGCCAACTGCTAACCTTTGACCTCTGGGATTTCCCTCCCGGCACTCCCCTATCCAGATGAAGGACCCACCTCAGGTTCTTGTTGAAGCTCAGATCTTGTACCGCTGTCTTCTTGATCTCTACCCTGGGAAGAAGTCCCCCAGGAGGTGAAGAAGGGGGAAGCTAGAGGGGGCTTAGGAAGAGGGCTCTGGGTTTGGGAGGTGTTTCCTGGTTCCACACCTGAGGAGGTGGAGGGGGGTGCCCAACTGGGGGTCTAGGGTGGGGAACATGGAGGTTCTGGTTCACTACTGACCCAGGAGGTGGGGGCGGCGGCATTGGTGGCAGCAGAAAGCCCAGCAGGTGGGCAGTGGGTACAAAGGTCCGGTAGGTGGCCAGGAAGGCAGGCACAAAGCTGGGGTCCTGCTCATGGTCTCCAGACACCAACTCTCCCACCAGCCGCTCCAGGCGCGCCGCCCTCAGCACCCTCACCTTGCTGGTTCGATAGTGGAGGAAGGTGTTGGCAATGGGGCTGGGGGCCTGCAGGAGGGGAGAGGCGGCCATGAGAGAGCAGCAGTTGTCCTCGCAGCACTCCTTCTCTAATCACATTAATCACTATCACCACTCTTTTTCTTTTCTTTTTTTTTTTTGAAACGGAGTCTCGCTCTGTCGCCCAGGCTGGAGTGCAGTGGCGCGATCTCAGCTCACTGCAAGCTCCGCCTCCCGGGTTCACACCATTCTCCTGCCTCAGCCTCCCGAGTAGCTGAGACTACAGGCATCCGCCACCACACCCAGCTAATTTTTGTATTTTTAGTAGAGACGGGTTTTCACCGTGTTAGCCAGGATGGTGTCGATCTCCTGACCTTGTGATCCGCCTGCCTCAGCCTCCCAAAGTGCTGGGATTACAGGTGTGAGCCACTGCGCCTGGCTTTTTTTTTTTTTGAGACAGAGTTTCACTCTGTTACCCAGGCAGGAGTGCAGTGGCACCATCTTGGGTCACTTCAACTTCTGCCTCCTGGGTTCAGGCAATCCTCCTGCCTCAGCCTCCAAGTAGCTGAAACTACAGGTGCACACCACCATGCCCAGATAATTTTTATAGACAGGGTTTCACCATGTTGGTCAGACTGGTCTCGAACTCCTGACCTCAAGTAATCTGCCCACCTTGGCCTCTCAAAGTCTCCCAAAGGGCTGGGATTACAGGCGTGAACCACAGTGCCCAGCCCCTAGCACCACTATTTTTTTTTTTTTTAGACAGAATCTCGCTCTGTCACCTAGGCTGGAGTGCAGTGGCATGATCTTGGCTCACTGAAACTTCTGCCTCCTGGGTTCAAGCAATTCTCTGTCTCAGCCTCCCAAGTAGCTGGGATTACAGGCACCCGCCACCACGCCCAGCTAATTTTTTTGTATTTTTAGTAGAGACGGTGTTTCACCATCTTGGCCAGGTTGGTCTTGAACTCCTGACCTCACGATCCACCCGTCTCGGCCTCCCAAAGTGCTGGGATTACAGGCGTGAGCCACCATGCCCAGCCCCTAGCACCACTCTTGTGTGTGATTCCTCTGACTCCCGGCTTCTTGGAGTTATTGTTTCGGTTTGGTTTTTTTAGAGACAAGGTCTTGTTTTGTTGCCCAGGCTGGGGTGCAGTGGCACAATCATAGCTCCCTGCAGCCTCCAACTCCTAGACTCAAGTGGTCCTCCTGCCCCAGCCTCCTGAGTAGCTGGGCATCACCACCCACAGCTAATTTTTTGATTTTGATTTTGATTTTTTTATTTTTTTTATTTTTTTTATTTATTTTTATTTTTTTATTTTTTATTTTTTTGAGACGGAGTCTCGCTCTGCCGCCCAGGCTGGAGTGCAGTGGCCAGATCTCGGCTCACTGCAAGCTCTGCCTCCCGGGTTCACGCCATTCTCCTGCCTCAGCCTCCTGAGTAGCTGGGACTACAGGCGCCCGCCACCTCGCCCGGCTAGTTTTTGTATTTTTTAGTAGAGACGGGGTTTCACCGTGTCAGCCAGGATGGTCTCGATCTCCTGACCTCGTGATCCGCCCGTCTCGGCCTCCCAAAGTGCTGGGATTACAGGCTTGAGCCACCGCGCCCGGCCTTGATTTTTATTTTTATATAAAGAGAATCTTGCTGTGTTGTCCAGGCTGGTCTCGAATTCCTGGCCTCCTGCCTTGGTCTCTCAAAGCTCAGGGATTACAGGTGTGTGCCCCACACCCTGCCCGCTTGAAGTTACTATTCCTCCCCATCCACAAATATCTCCTGCAACCTGCCCTGGAAACCCTCTCTCTCCCATGCCCTGTCCCCTACTCCCTCCCCCCGCCCCCACACATACACTCTTGTCCACCCCGGGCTTCCCTCAGCCCTCCAGTCGCGCTTCACTGGCTGCCCCACCCACCCTCACCCAGCCACTTCTAAACCAACCCCTTTCCACCTTCCAGCCCCGGCCCTCTAAACCTGCCTTTCCTAACCCTGTCGTCCAGTTCTGTCCTTACCAAGCTGTCCCCAGGCTCCTCTCGAGAACTGCGCGGCCATCACCTGGCCCCACCCGATTCCCTGGATCTTCCCCCACTTACCTGGCCGCCCCCAGGCCTCTTTCTACCTGGTCGCCTCTGAGCCCCTCCCTTCCTTCCGCCCACTGCATCTGGCGGCCTGTGCTCGGCTCTCCGGCTCCGCCCTCACCTGGTCGCTTCCGGCCCCGCGCCACACACCAAACCCCCTCCTCACCTGGCTGCCCGCGGTGCCCTCCGCCGGGCTCAAGCGCTGACTGCGCTGTCGCCGCAGGGAGACACTGTACACCGCGCCGTCCTCGGTCTCTTCCCCCCAGTCCTGCAGCGGTGCCTAGACGCAGAGGCGGACTCAGGGCACCAAAGGGGCGCAGGTCCTGGGGCCTCAGCCTCCTTGGCGGCTTGGACTCGGGCTGAGTCTTGCTGCTCCATCCCCACGCCCCTTCCCAGCCAGAAGCTGCTAGACTCGGGCTGGGGTCCCAGGCTAGTACCCTCCCAGCCGCGGGTCCCCTCCTCCCAGGTCCTGAGGACATGTGGTAGCATTTGGGGATGTCCCAGGGCCCCGCCTCATAGAATCTGCCTCTAGCCTTTTCTGCCGACTGCGCTCAGAGAATCGCGCCCCTACCCCTAAGAGGAAGTAGTCGCTTCACTGGGTCAAGGGCCGTGAGTCCCCAGGAGGGGACTCCAGGGCAAGTTCAGATGGGAGCAGATAGCGTCCGACGGGAGGGCACTTGGAGTTTCTGGACCTGCGGGTCACCAGGAATGCGGGGTCCGGGGATCCCTTGTCCCCTTACCAGGGCCAGCTCTTTGCCTGCTGTGCGCTCCATGGCCGGCACCCGTCCCTCTCAGTGGCTCCGCTGAGTGAAAGGGAAGGGCCGGCGGGTGGCGGGCAGTGGCTGGGCGCTGGGGCCAGAGGGGCGGGGCGGCCGAGCTGCTGGGGCTGGGCGGGGCAGGCCCGACCCAGCTTCTGGGTGCCTCCAGCTGGACCCCGCGCGAGCCCAGGAGAGGTCCTGGCTCTTCCGCTGGGCGCCTATCTGTACCCAGGAGAAAGGACACATGTATCCCCAAGGGATCTTTTTTGTACCCCCAGATGTGGGGGAGTTCCTGTGTGGGGGCAGGTGAGTGTCCCCAGACCAGAGTCCTCTGTCCTCCAGTGGAAGAGGCTAGCTTGACCAAGTGTGAGGGCATCGCCCACTTTTTACTATTATTGTTATTATTTTGGGATGGAGTTTCGTTCTGTCACCCAGGCTGGAGTACAGTGGCTTGATCTCAGCTCACTGCAACCTCCGTCTCCCAGGTTCAAACGATTCTCTTGCCTCAGCCTCCCAAGTAGCTGGGATTACAGACGTGTGCCACCATGCCTGGCTAATTTTTGTATATTTTGTAGAGACGGGGTTTTGCCATGCTTGCCAGGCTGGTCTCAAAATCCTGGCCTCAAGAAATTCACCCGCTTCAGCCTTCCAAAATGCTGGGATTACAGGCGTGAACCATGGTGCCCAGCCTTATTATTTTTTAGAGACAGGGTCTCACTCCTGGTGCTGAGGCTGGAGTGCAGTGGCTTGATCTTGGCACACTGCAATCTCTGCCTCCTGTGTTCAATCTATTCTCCTGCCTCAGTCTCCCAAGTAGCTGGGACTACAGGCACGTGCCACCATGCTCAGTTGCTCAGCGTTTTGTTTTTTTTTTTGTTTGTTTGTTTGGTAAGAACTGGTTTTCACCATGTTGCCCAGGCTATTCTGGAACCCTTGGGCTCAATCGATACACCCAGCTCAGCCTCCCAAAGTGCTGGGAATACAGGTATGGGCCACTGCACCCCGCCCTTATTTTATTTATTGAGACACGGTCTGGTTCTGTGGCCCAGGCTGGAGTGCAGTAGCATGATCATAGCTCACTGCAGCCTGAAGCTCCTGGACTCAAGTGATCCTCCCAACTCAGCCTCCTCAAATACTGGGATTACAGGCGTAAAACCACTACATCCGGCCATCTCCCATTTTTAAGCTCCATCTGCGTCACCAGCTGATGGGAGTCATCATGACCCAGGTTGGAGGAGGCAGAGTCTGTGGCCCTGGGTTTTCAGGGACAGCCATCTCTTGGGTGGTGCAGGGTCAAAAAGAGATGAATGCCAGGGGCGTGGTCAGTAACCTTTATTGCGCAACTCTGAGGCCGGGGCAGACTCGGCTGGGGAGATTTACTGTGGGAACGTCTGGCCCGGCCCCTTCCTCCCCTCCGGGCGCCGCTGGCCGCCTCCGCTCCCTGTCCGGGCCGCGTTCAGCCCTTGAAGGGGCCCCGTGGGGCCTGCGCTAGACCCGGAGGGATTGGGGGCACCGATGGGGGCCGCCAGGTGGGTGTCAGGGCGACTCTAGGGCCTCCGAGAGCGACGGTGCTTCTTGTAGCTTTCGATTAATTTCTGGGAACGGATCTTTAGCGATGCGCGGGTCACTACCTGGTTGTCCTCCTCCTCACTCTCTTCATCTACGGGGGGGGCGGTGGTGGGGGGATGAGCAGGGAGCGATGAGGGATCCAGGTCCCCATCCCTGGTACCCCTTCCCTTTACCACCCCACTCCACCCCCACCTTGGCCTTGAGCAGGGTATGGGACAACCTCCTGTTCCCCAGCTTGGGGCCCTAACCACACCCCTTCATCCCCCCACCCATACTGACCAAAAAACTTGTCCTTGGGAGTGGCAAGGGGCAGCGTGATGCGGGTGTTGTATTCGGGCAGCCTTCCCTCTAAGCTGGCGAGGAACTAAGCGGGGATGGGAAGTGAGAGAGGAAGGTGGGAGGGGCCAGGGGCCACCGAGAAATCACATTCCCCCTCCTCCCTACCCCATTCGGAGATATGCCCTGGTTCCAACTGGAGACCATTGCCCACTTCCATCCTTCCTTCAGCAGACACCTTGATACCCAGCTTCGCCTCCTCATCACTCAGGTCCGCCCCTGGTCTCTGGGGCCCTGCTATAGGCCTCTCCCCATCCCGATCCCCCAGCCGCGTCCTCTAGCCTCCCGGGATCCGCCCGCACCTCGTCTGGTTTCTTCCCTCGTGGCTCGGGCTCACCCCTAGCTCCTCAAACCTCACCCGTTGTGTCCCCGAGACCCCTTCCTGGCTGATCAGCCTGCACTCTGGTCTCTTGAAGTGGCCCCCAGTTCCCTGGTTTTCCGACCCAGCCCCACTACTAGAGCTCTGGAGCTCTGCCCCAGGGCTGCAGGGCACCTCGCGGTCAGCGATGTGGCGCAGCATCTCCTGCACGTCGTGGCTCCCGAGCTGCGCCTGCAATTTCAGCAGCTTTTCCTCCACGAGGCCCAGCAGGCTTGGCAGATAGTTATCTGCCTGGGGATCCAGCTCCTTCCCCACGAAGCGGCCGTCCTCCTGTGGCCAAGGTAGAGCCGGGTCAGCCGAGAGGGGTGGGGCCTATTGGAAGGCGCCACCCAGGGGCGGGGCTTTTCTCTCGGGAGCTGGGCCTAGGAGCTAAGGGCCCACCTACAGGGGCCATCCTAGCCATTGTGGGCGGGGACTTAGATCAAGGCCGGGTCTGCGATGGGGGAGTCTCTGAACTCTAGCTCTATATGAAAAGGTTTCGGGGAGGCCTCTTGGGAACAGTAAGGATTCGAGGGAGACCATTGTGGGATGGCCTCCTGAAGAAATGGGCCTCTGCTGCGGGCAGGATAGGGCGTCTGTCTCGGGTTGCTCCAGAATTGCAGATAGGTCTCCGAGGTTTTCTGGGACAGGGTGGGACTTCTTTCCCTTGGAGGCGGAGCTTGAGAGGGGACAGGGGCTCTGAAGTCTTGGGCTTCCTTGGGGAGTGAGAGCTTCCCCAGGGAGGTGGGGCGGGGAATGGGGTGGGGCTTCCCCTGTGGGCGGGGCCTCTGACGTTCGGGACAGAGGATGTGGCAGGCCACGTTCCCCAGGGCAAGCGGGTGTGGCAGGAACCCCTGCTTTGTGGCTGCGCCTCTTTGGTCCCGTGAGGGCCTGGTGGGGCTTCCCCCCGGGCGGGGCCTACCACAGTGATGTGGACCAGCTTGCTGGCCAGGTGCTCTAGGCTGTCCTTGGCCACTTGCATCGCCCGCAAGGCGCGCTCCAGCTGGTCCTGGGCCTCGGCGTGCCGCTGCTCCTCCTTCTTGAGACGCTCCTGCGCCTCGGCTTGCAGTTTCTGCTGGCTGGAGGGAGCCGGGAGGTCACCCCGGGGTCTCAGCCCGCCCCACCGCCCTCCCCAGGGCCCTGGCGCCTCACCTCACCAGCGTGGCCTCCCCTGAGTACTTGAGGTCTTCCAGCTCCCGCTGAAGTTGTTGCTTCTCCTGCTTCAGCCTCACCAACGTCTGCTCGTTCTCGCTCTTGAGCGTCTCCAACTGCGCGAAGGTGTCGCCCTGGGCCACGAACCGCCGCACCAACGACTGTGGGCCACCCAGCCCCAGTCAGAGCCAGGGCCTAGAGAGGCGCAGGGGCGCTCCACCTCCTCTCCCCCACCCTGCGTCCTATCGCACGCAGGACAGGTGGCCTGAGCTGGCGTCTTTTGCACAGCAATGTATGGGGACACTGTGGGTTGGACTCAGGGTGGCTTCAAGGATGAGCAGCCCTGGATATATCATTTTTGCGGGGGCTCTTTCTGGCCTATATAAGGAATTTGAGTCAGCTCAAATTCGGGGGCAGCTGGACAGGCGAGCATAGCTTCTTTCCAAAAATCAACGTGCCATCAATTTCTGGCCGCGAATCTCGCCTGATCCCACAGGAAATACCTCCCTTCTTCGGAGCCATCTGCTCACAAGGCCCACATCTGGAAAGGGGCTGCGCCTCAGTGCCCCAGATGACCCCATAGGTGTCCTCCAATAGGTGGGAGTCCCGGAACTCCTCAGGGGTTGGCCCCATGGGGGCAGCAGCAGGTTGGCGGGCACCCAGAGGGGAGAAACAGGGTTGGGGTCCAGTGTTCACTGGCGGGAACCAGGACCCAAAGGGGACACATTGGTCTTAGAATAATGCAAAGAAGACGCTGTAAAGTGAGGGACCCAGCGCAGGGACCCCACTTGCCAGGATCTGAGCGGTCTACTGGGTCACAGACCATGTTACAGACACTGGAGACAGAACAAGAGAGGAAACTCAGTTCTCCTAGAGCTGGCACGGCAAAGGAATTAGCATGGTTCAAGAGAGAACGGAAGGCGAGTGTAGAAATGACAGCGAGTGTGGACAGCTCCTGGGGGTTTTGCTGTGAAGGGCAGCAGGAAAACTGAACGGTAGCTGGAGGGGGAAGGGATGTTTTTCAAGAAAGGAGTAGGTTTGTGAGCTGAAGAACTGACCTGGCAGAGAGGGGAGGCAGGGTGTGCCGGTTTCACCAGCCTGGGCACCCCTGGGGCCCATCTGGGGTGGACGGGGCAGGGCGGAGAGGGCTGCGGGCAGAACTCACGTGCGTCTCGGCAGTGCCAGTGGCGTCCTTGACCTTGCCAAAGATCACCTCCATCTGGTACATGCTCCAGCGCTGCTGCAGCTCCTCCTCCTTGGCATGCAGGCTGTCCTGGGTGGTGTCCTCAGACTGTAGCAGTAGGTGCTCACGGTGCGTCTGCTCGTGGGTTGAGGTCAGAGCCAGGGTCAGCCCGTGGACAGCGCTTAGGGCGGAGGCCGGGGAGGGGGATCCAGACTGGGGCCCAGGAGGGAACAGGGCTCAAACTGGAGAGAAGGGAGAGCGCAAAAGCTTGGGGCCAGATAAAGGCACCCGGGCAGAAAGTGGGACAAGGTCGAGCGCGGGTGGTGGTGGCTGTGATTCACGCCTTTCATTCCAGTACTTTAGGAGGCTGAGGCCGGAGGATCGTTTGAGCCCAGGGGTTCGCGACCAGCTTGGGCAACATGGCGAAACCCCATCTCTACAAAAAATGCAAAAATTAGCAGGGCGTGGTAGGGCGCCTGTAGTCCCAGCTACTTGGGAGGCCGAGGTGAGAGGATCGCTTGAGCTCAAGGCTGCAGTAAGCTATAATTAGTCTGAGCGACAGAGTGAGACCCTGTCTAAAAATATATATATATACGCACACACACACACAGAAAAAACTACCAAAAAAAAAAAAAAAAAATACAAAAAACCCTTGGCCGGGCGCGGTGGCTCACGCCTGTAATCCCAGCACTTTAAGAGGCCAAGGCGGGCGGATCACAAGGTCAGGAAATCGAGATCATCCTGGCTAACACGGTGAAACCCCGTCTCTACTAAAAATACAAAAAAAATTAGCCTGGCGTGGTGGCGGGCGCCTGTAATCCCAGCTGCTGGGAAGGCTGAGGCAGGAGAACGGCGTGAACCCGGGAAACGGAGCTTGCAGTGAGCCGACATCGCGCCACCGCACTCCAGCCTGGGAGACAGAGCGAGACTCCGTCTCAAAAAAAAAAAAAAAATACCTTGGTGAGGGCTGGATGAGTGGCAGCCTCAGGGCAGGTGCAGGGGCGGGGCCAAGAGTGAGGGGGCGGAGCCTTAAGCAAGGGTTGGGTTAGAGGCAGGGTCAGATTTAGGACAGGCAGTCTAGTCAGTTGGGAAAGGATGGGTAGGAGTCACTGAGCAAGGGGAAGGCTGGAGGCCATGTCAGAGCCAAAATGGTGCTGTCGCGTAGGAGGGGAGGGGAGGAGAGGCGGGGTCAGAGATGTGGGAGGAGTCTTTGCACTAAATGGGGGTGAAGTCAGAGAGGGGGCGGAGTTAGGAGAACCTTAGGAAGCGGGAGAAGGCCTAGGATGAGGTAGAGCCAGGGCATGGCTGGTTTGTGCCCGGCAGGGCTGGAGTCACAGGCGCGCACCCCTGGGTGCGCCCACCTTGCGCTCCATGCGCTCGTTCTCCAGTTTCTTCTCCTCGGCACGCTTCTTGCACTCACTTATGTAGCGTTCTCGCTTCTTGCGCTCTCGAACCAAGGTCTCCTCCAGGTACTGCAGCTGGTTCTGGAGGGCAGGCAGGGGAGCAGGGAGACCAGCTGGCACCTATCGCTGCCCGCCGCAGGGTGCTGGGAGATAGATGGGGGCGGGGGCGTTGGGGAAGCTCAGGGACAGCTGAGGTCAGATTCTCAAGCTGGGAGACCGCGGCATCTGGGCAGGATGGCTGAGAGCAAGAGGGGTGGCACCTTGGCAATGTCCCGAGCATTGAGGGCCTCTTGGTTCACCAAGTGCAGTGCTTCCAGTTCATGTTTGGTCCTCACCACCTCAGCCTCCATGGAGTCCAGCCGGTTCTCCAAGTTAAGACTCTCGTCCTGGGGCGTGATGGGGAGCGGTTGGGAAGATGGGGCAGGCCTGTGACTGTTGTCCCTGGCTAAGCCCGCCCTCCCTGCTTGCCATCTCACCCGAGCCCTCCAAGTCCCTACCATTAGATAGGCCTTGAGCTGCAGGTACACGCTGGTAATGTGCTCGGCCTCCTGCGCCTTCATCCGGGCCTTCTCCAGGCGGTTCTCCAGGTTCCGCATGGTCTGGAGAGCAGCAGGGCTGGGCTGAGGGCCCTCCGCACTCAGTCCCTCCCACACGACCCTCTGCCCTGCAGGCCTCACCCGCCCCTACCTTGGCCACCTCCGTGTGGCTGTCTTGCGCCTCCGCCATCTCCAGAAGGCGCAGGCTGTGCTGCAGCTGGAGCTCCTCCAGCCGCCTCTTCCGCAACACCACCTGGTAACGCAGGGCGTTCTGCTGCTTCACCTTCTCCCTCAGCCGGTGGTCTAGGTGCTCCAGGGCCTGCTGCAAGGAGGGGAGCGAAAGCAGGGGCCTGAACACCCTACCCCGACACACATCTAGCCCTTCTTCCCTTCCTTCTCCCATATCTTCCAGGACTCCCCTCTCCCGTTTTCTACCCACCTCCCTGGCCACCCCTTCTGTGCTGTTTTTGGAGAGAGAGCACCAGGGTCTTCTCTCTGTCTATATCCACCACCTTGGTGATCTTACATCGGCTCAGGGTTCTACAAATTTAAAACAAAAATTTTTTTCTCTTTTCTTTTCTTTTTTCTTTTTGATGAAGTCTTGCTCTGTCGCCCAGGCTGGAGTACTGTGGGGCAATCTCGGCACACTGCAACCTCCTCCTCCTGGGTTCACGCCATTCTCCTCCTCAGCCTCCCAAGTAGCTGAGATTACAGGCTCCCACCAGCACACCTGGCTAATTTTTGTTTTGTTTTGTTTTGTTTTGAAAAGAAGTTTCGCTCTGTTGCCCAGGCTGAAGTGTACTGGCACGATCTTGGCTCACTGCAACCTCCGTCTCCCAGGTTGAAGCAATTCTCCTGTCTCAGCCTCCCAAGTAGCTGGGATTACAGGCATGTGCCACCACACCCGGCTAATTTTTGTATTTTGGGTAGAGACAGGGTTTCACCATGTTGGCCAGGCTGGTCTCGAATGCCTGACTTCAGGTGATCCAACTGCCTCGGCCTCCCAAAGTGCTGGGATTACAGACGTGAGCCACCTCACCCGGCTGACTTCTGGCCATTTTTTTCTTTTAAAAAAATTGTTTAGGCTAGGCGCGGTGGCTAACACCTGTAATCCCAGGACCTTGGGAGGTCAAGGCAGGCAGATCATGAGGTCAGGAGATCGAGAACATCCTGGGTAACATGGTGAAACCAGATCTCTACTAAAAATACAAAAAATTAGCCAGGCGTGGTGGCGGGCACCTGTAGTCCCAGCTACTTGGGAGGCTGAGGCAGGAGAATGGTGTGAACCTGGCGGGGGAGCTTGCAGTGAGCCGAGATCATGCACCTGCACTCCAGCCTGGGCGACAGAGTGAGACTCCGTCTCAAAAAAAACCAAAAAACAAACAAAAAAATTTATACAGGCAGGGTCTCGCTATGTTGCCCAGGCTGGTGTCGAATTCCTGGGCCCAAACCATCCTCCTTCCTGGGCCTCCCAAAGTGCTGAGACTACACGCATGAGCCACTGTACCCAGCCCAGTTTTATTTTGTTTTGTTTTTTGAGATGGGGTCTTACCCTGTCACTCAGGCTGGAGTACAGTGACTCGATCTTGGCTCACTGCAACCTCTGCCCCTTGAGCTAAAGTGATCCTTCTTCCTCAGCATCCTCAGTAGCTGGGACCACAGACACATGCCACAACGCCTGGCTACGTTTTTGTAGTTTTGGTAGAGACAGGGTTTCATCATGTTGCCCAGATTGGTCATGAAATTCTGAGCTCAAGTGGTCCACCCACTTCGGCCTCCCAAAGTGCTGGGATTACAGGCGTGAGCCACCATGCCCAGCCTTTTAATTTTAAAAATTATTTTTTGAGGCCAGGCGCGGTGGCTCAAGCCTGTAATCCCAGTACTTTGGGAGGCCGAGACGGGCGGATCACGAGGTCAGGAGATCAAGACCATCCTGGCTAACACGGTGAAACCCCGTCTCTACTAAAAAATACGAAAAAACTTAGCCGGGCGAGGTGGCGGGCGCCTGTAATCCCAGCTACTCGGGAGGCTGAGGCAGGAGAATGGCGTAAACCCGGGAGGCGGAGCTTGCAGTGAGCTGCGATCCGGCCACTGCACTTCAGCCTGGGCTACAGAGCGAGACTCTGTCTCAAAAAAAAAAAAAAAAAAAATTATTTTTTGAGGCCAGGCGCGGTGGCTCAAGCCTGTAATCCCAGTACTTTGGGAGGCCGAGACGGGCGGATCACGAGGTCAGGAGATCGAGACCATCCTGACTAACACGGTGAAACCCCGTCTCTACTAAAAAATACAAAAATCTAGCCAGGCGAGGTGGTGGGCACCTGTAGTCCCAGTTACTCCGGAGGCTGAGGCAGGAGAATGGCATAAACCCGGGAGGCGGAGCTTGCAGTGAGCTGAGATCCGGCCACTGCACTCCAGCCTGGGCGACAGAGCGAGACTCCGTCTCAAATTAAAAAAAAAAAAAAAAAAAATTATTTTTTGAGACAAGGCCTTGCTTTGTCACCCAGACCGGAGTGCAGTGGCACGAACATGACTCACTGCAGCCTCGACCTCCCCAGTTCAAATGATCCTCCCACCTTAGCCTGGCGAGTAGCTGGGACTAGAGTCCTGCGCCACCACATTTGGCTAATCTTTTGTATTTGTTGTAGAGTCAAAGTTTCACTATGTTGCCAGGCTGGTCTCGAACTCTTGGGCTCAAGCAATCCTCCAGCCTTGGCCTCCCAAAGCACTGGCATTACAGGCATGAGCCACCATGCCTAGACTGTGTTTTATTTTTTATTATTTATTTATTTATTTATTTTGAGACAGAGTTTTGGTCCTGTGGCCCAGGCTGGAGTGCAGTGGATGATCTCGGCTCACCACAACCTCCACCTCCTGGGTTCAAGTGATTCTCCTGCCTCAGCCTCCCGAGTAGCTGGGATTACAGGCATGCACCACCATGCCCAGCTAATTTTTTGTATTTTTAATAGAGACGGGGTTTTGCTATGTTGACCAGGCTGGTCTCGAACGC
The DNA here is from genome assembly GCF_037993035.2 of Macaca fascicularis. Lineage (NCBI taxonomy): Eukaryota > Metazoa > Chordata > Mammalia > Primates > Cercopithecidae > Macaca > Macaca fascicularis. The sequence continues at coordinate 11,996,146 of NC_088393.1, forward strand.
CCAACCTCAGGTGATCCGCCCACCTCGGCCTCCCAAAGTTCTGGGATTACAGGCACGAGCCACCGCGCCTGGCCTTTATTTTGATTTTTTATCTTTTGTTTCTGTTTTTTTGTTTGTTTTTGTTTTTTTGAGACGGAGTCTCACGCTGTTTCCAGGCTAGACTGCAGTGGCACCAATCTCAGCTCACCGCAAGCTCCGCCTCCTGGGTTCAAGCCATTCTCCTGCCTCAGCCTCCTGCGTAGCTGGGACTACAGGCACCCGCCACCACGTCCTGCTAATTTTTTGTATTTTTAGTACAGACGGGGTTTAGCCAGGATGGTCTCGATCTCCTGACCTCGTGATCTGCCCGCCTCAGCTTCCCAAAGTGCTGGGATTACAGGCGTGAGCCGCTGCACCCGGCCTTTTTTTTCTTTTTTTTTTTTTTTTAAAGAAACAGGTTGTACTGTCACTCAGGCTAGAGTGCAGTGGTGTAATCGTGGTTCGTTACAGTCTCAGACTTTTAGGCTCATGCAATCCTTCAGCCTCAGCCTCCCGAGTAGCTGGGATTACACACATGTGCCACTGGTCGGTCATTGTTTTGTTTTTTTTTTTTTTGAGACGGAGTCTCACGTCCGTCGCCCAGGCTGGAGCACAGTGGCACAACCTCAGCTCACTGCAGCCTCTGCCCCCGGGGTTCAAGTGACTTCAAAAAATTTTTTTTTTAATTTTATTTATTTATTTATTTTTTGAGATGGAATTTCGCTCTTGTTGCCCAGACTGGAGTGTAATGGTGTGATCTCAGCTCACTGCAACCTCCACGTCCCAGGTTGAAGCGATTCTCCTGCCTCAGCCTCCTGAGTAGCTGGGATTACAAATGTGCGCCACCGCACCCAGCTAAGTTTTGTATTTTCAGTAGAGACGGGGGTTTCTCCATGTTGGTCTCGAACTCCCGACTTCAGGTGATCTGCCTGCCTCGGCCTCCCAAAGTGCTGTGATTACAGACGTGAGCCACTGCACCCGGCTGTGATTTTTTTTTTTTAAACCTGTTTTCCCTATTAGGATATGAGCTGCTTTTAGAAGTGGAGACTTGGTCTGCTTTTTCACTGCATTTACTACCATGCCAGGATGCCAGATACAAGGACAGTTAGTAATAAAGATTTAATTGAATGAGCATACGAATGGCAGCTACTGTGCAGGAAGGATTGGAGAGGGTGAGCCTGGAGTTCATAGGTGAGGGGACCCAGGCTGGAAATGAAGGAGGAGGTGGAGTGAGGGTGGGCAAACCTGGCCTGTCCTGTTCTTCAGGTATGGCTTCTCCCACTTCCATTCGTGAATCACTGCCTGGACAACTTTCTCATCTCCCTGCAAGGAGGGAAGTCCAGTCACCTTTCAGCATGCCTCTTCCCCCTGAGGCCAGGTGCTACCTCCTTGCTCCCCCCATCCCTGCCACAGGAACCCTCCACCCACCCCTGCGCCCCTTACCTTGAGCAGGTCCAGCAGCTTTAGTTCCAGTGCCTTAGTCTCCTCGCGGAGCTGACTGATGGTCTCCTGGTTCTTCTTAATGTTCCACTGAGAGCTCTCAAAAAAAGCCTTCCGGTCACCCTCTGGCAGGCAGGGGAAGTGGACAGACACACAGTTACTGGGAGGGTGGCTGGGTGGGTGCAATATCCCAGAGGGAAGACCTTTTTTGCAATCATCAACTTTTTTTTTTTGAAACAGAGTTTCGCTCTTGTTGCCCAGGCTGGAGTGCAATGGTGCAATCTCAGCTCATCACAGCCTCTGCCTCCCGGGTTCAAGAGATTCTCCTGCCTCAGCCTCCCAAGTAGCTGGGATTACAGGCATGTGCCACCACACCTGGCTAATTTTGTATTTTTAGTAGAGACGGGGTTTCACCATGTTGGTCAGGCTGGTCTCGAACTCCCGACCTCAGGTGATCTGCCCGCCTCGGGCTCCCAAAGTGCTGCGATCACAGGCGTGAGCCACCGCGCCTGGCCTCATCAACTTAATATTGTAAGAATGCAATCGTCGATCAGCCTGAGCCTGGCCAACATGGTAAAACCCCGTCTCTACTAGAAATACAAAAATTAGCCAGGTGTGAGGCTGGGCACAATGGCTCTTTCCTGTAATCCCAGCACTTTGGGAGGTAGAGGTGGGCGGATCACCTGAGGTCATCCGCCTGAGTTCAAGACCAGCCTGGCCAACATGGTGAAACCCCGCCTCTACAAAAATTAGCTGGGCATGATGGCAGGTGACTGTAATCCCAGCTACGGGAGGCTGAGGCACGAGAATCACTTGACCTCCGGAGGTGGAGGCTGCAGTGAGCCGAGATCCTGCCACTGCACTCCAGCCTGGGCAACAGAGCAAGACTCCATCTCAAAACAAACAAACAAACAAACAAAAAAAACCCCTGTCCCTGGGTATACTCAGATAATTGGTTCCAGGATCCGAGTATACCAAAATCCTTCCATACTCAAGTCCTACAGTGAGCCCTGTGGAAACTGCAGATACAAACGGTTGTCCCTCTGTATACTCAAGTTTTGCATCCCATGACTGTTGTATTTTCTTTTCTTTTCTTTTTTGGGACTGGGTCTTGCTCTGTCACCCAGGCTGAAGTGCAGTGGTGCTATCATTGCTCACTGAAGCCTCAACCTCCTGGGCTCAAGCAGTCCTCCTGCCTCAGCCTCCCAAGTAGCTAGGACTAGAGGCATGTGCTACCACATCCAGCTACTTTATTTTTTGTAGAGTCAAGGGTCTATGTTGCCCAGGCTGGTCTCGAACTCCTGGCCTCTAGCAATCCTTCTGCCTCAGCCTCCCAAAGTGCTAGGATTACAGGCATGAACCACCACACCCAGCCTGCCCATCTCAATTTTTTTAAACTTGAAAGGATGAATGATATACGTGAACACATGGTGTTAAAGGATCAACTGTACTTCACTTTGAGCATTTATTATGTTTTGGATGTTGGACTAAGAGGTTTCCAAATGCCATATATCATGTGCCAATAGGTATCCATATGCATAGGCATATCATACGCCTTGCACAGATGAGAAGACAGAGGCTTGGGCTGATTAAATTGCTTAAGGTCACAAGCAATCATGCAAGATTACCCTTTTTTTTTTTTTTTTTTTTTTGAGACGGAGTCTCGCTCTGTCGCCCAGGCTGGAGTGCAGTGGCCGGATCTCAGCTCACTGCAAGCTCCGCCTCCCAGGTTTACGCCATTCTCCTTTCTCAGCCTCCCGAGTAGCTGGGACTACAGGCGCCCGCCACCTTGCCCGGCTAGTTTTTTGTATTTTTTAGTAGAGGCGGGGTTTCACCGTGTTAGCCAGGATGGTCTCGATCTCCTGACCTCGTGATCCGCCCGTCTCGGCCTCCCAAAGTGCTGGGATTACAGGCTTGAGCCACCGCGCCCGGCCTTTTTTTTTTTTTTGAGATGGAGTCTCGCTCTGTCGCCCAGGCTGGAGTGCAGTGGTGCGATCTCGGCTCACTGCAGGCTCCGCCTCCCGGGTTCACACCATTCTCCTGCCTCAGCCTCCTCAGCAGCTGGGACTACAGGCGCACGCCGCCACGCCCCGCTAATTTTTGTATTTTTAGTAGAGATGGGGTTTCACTGTGTTAGCCAGGATGGTCTCGATCTCCTGACCTCGTGATCCGCCCGCCTCGGCCTCCCAAAGTGCTGGGATTACAGGCGTGAACCACCTCGCCCAGCCATGATTACCTCTTAATAATATCAACAAAAACAATAATAATGGCTTATACACAAGGATTCTGCAACCTCAGGATGACCAACTGGGCCGAATAATTATTTGCTGTGGGGAGCTCTCCTGTGTTTTGTAGCATGTTGGGCAGCACCTTCACCTCTGCCCGCTAGATGCCAGTGGAAGACACACACCCACAACAGACATGCCCGCCACCATGCCTGGCTAATTTTTCGTATTTTTAGTAGAGACGGAGTTTCACCGTGTTGGCCATACTGGTCTCAATGTCTTAGGACATTGCCAAATGGCCACTGTGGGGCAAACTAACCCTTTTCTAACAAGAACCATTGGTTTACACCTTATGGTACTTTGCTATGTGCCAGGCACTGTTCTAAGTACTTTACACATTTCAGGTACCTATGTTGTACCGTTACTATCCCCATTTCACACATGGAGAAACTGAGAACAATTAGGTTACTCTTAGTCCCCCAAGGCTGACAACTATTATGCAGAGTCAGGATTCCAACCCAGAAAATCTGGCTCTAAAATCTATGCTCAGGCCAGGTGCGGTGGCCCATGCCTATAACCCCAGCACTTTGGGAAGCTGAGGAGGAAGGATTGCTCAAACCCAGGAGTTCGAGACCAGCCTGGGCAGCATAGTGAGACCCCATCTCTACAAAAAGTAAGAAAATTAGCCAAGCACAGTGACATATGCCTGTAGTCCCAGCTACTCAGGAGGCTGAGGTGGAAGGCTCGCTTGAGCCCAGCTATTATCGAACCACCGCACTCCAGCCTGAACAGCATAGCAAGAACCTGTCAGAAAGAAAGAAGGCTGGGCGTAGTGGCTCACACATGTAATCCTAGCACTTTGGGAGGCCAAGGCCGGTGGATCACTTGAGATCAGGAGTTCGAGACCAGCCTGGCCAACATGGTGAAATCCTGTCTCCACTAAAAATATAAAAATTAGGTGTGGTGGCATGCACCTGTAGTCCCAGCTAGTCAGGAGGCTGAGGCAGGAGAATTACTTGAACCTGGGAGGCAGAGATTGCAGTGAGCCGAGATCATGCCACTGCTCTCTAGCCTAGGCAACAGAGCAAGACCCTGTCTAAAAAAAAAGAAAAAAAAAAAAAAAGGCCGGGTGCAGTGGCTCACACCTGTAATCCTAGCCAGCACTTTGGGAAGCTGAGGTGGGCGGATCACGAGGTCAAGAGATTGAGACCACCCTGGCCAATATGGTGAAACCCCTTTGTACTAAAAACACAAAAATTAGCTGGGCATGGTGGCGCGTGCCTGTAGTCCCAGTTACTCTGGAGGCTGAGGCAGGAGAATTGCTTGAACCTGGGAGGCGGAGGTTGCAGTGAGACCAGATCGTTCCACTGCACTCCTGCCTGGCAACAGAGTGAGATTTCTGCCAAAAAAAAAAGAGAGAGAGAGAGAAAATAAATTACAGGAAAGTATGAAGTACAGTTCATTCGGTTCTGAACTCATGAGAAGTTTTGAGAGAGGATGAAAAACATGAATCAAGTATGAGTTTTTGCCCAGAAACTGTTCACCTAGACTCATGCTGGAGAAATACCTTTGTCACACCATGCCTGGTCAGAAGATTGGATGGGCACTGTTGACCCCTGACCCTCTGTACCCTCTGGAGCCATCTTACCTAACAGTTGTATCTTTTTATGTAACTCAGCCACCTGAGCGTGCACAGAGGGCTTCCCGGCATCTCTGTGGAAGGATCCTCCCTTGGAATGGCCGGGGGGCCAGGCCTGGGCTGCTCCCTTGCCTCGGAGGTGGCTGGGTTTGCCCGAAGCCTCCCTGCCCTTGACCTTGGAAGACGGCGTCGAAACCTGGTCCTGAGGAGGCAGGGCGTTGGCGGAGGCCGCCCTGCACAGGGGAGATGTCATGATGGGGTTGGGGCCGAAGGCCCCTAGGGGTTAGGGGGACAACTAGGAGTCAGTCGCTCCTGTCAGGGATCCGTCAGCTCGGATTCCTAGGGCTCTGAAAAATGCACTTTCCGACCGCTAGGTGGTTGCTCTCCGCATCTCTCGGTTGCTAGGTAACCGCCTCCCGTCTCCCGCCAGTGTTTCCATGGAGACCACCCGCGTTCCGTGGCTGACAGTGCGTTCTCATTGGCTGAGGCTGCATAGAGGGGCGGTCCCAACAGAGGGGCGGGGCAGAGCCGCGCTACAGGACAGACGATCTGGGCACTTTGGGGTCACGTGCTCATTCCGTTTCCTTACCCCCGTCCCCCGCAACCTTATCCCGCCCCTGGGGGTTCGTGCGCATTTTTCAGGAACTTTCTTTCCGGCTTGAGAAGCCGCCACTCCCAAGATGGAGGTACGTTGCGCCGCCATTAAGAGCTAGCCCTCAGAACCATCCTCTCTAAGGCTTCACAGTCCTGCCCAAGATGGCCGTCTCGGCTTTGGCACCGCCCCTACTCCTGACTCTCCCAACATGGCTACCCTGACTCCCCGTTCGCGGTGCGGGACGTACGACCGGAAGTGACGGGTCCAGACAGTTCCGCTTTCTTTCTGCAGCAGGAACCGTGGCTGCCGGTCAAGAGGGGCGCGGTGGATAGTGACCTTTGCTCCGGCCCCGTGTAGGTGTGAACGAGCGGGTGGGAGGGCACCTCAGTTTCCTGCAGGGGGCAACCGGAGGGTGCATATGTGGGTGTGGACGGCGGAAACTGTTAATCCCTTTGGCCCGTTGGCGGGAATTGGGTCACAATTGGGCACAGGGAGCGGAGGTTTTGAGATCTTGAGATCCTCGCCATTGATTTGAGCAAAGTGAGACTGGCCAGGATTGGGGAGATCGCTGCCCCTCGCCCCCATATCGGAAACAAAGTGAGGCCTCATTGCCTGGAAGCGATGGAGGAATCCAATTGGCTGGAAGTAGCCCTCTCCCACTGACCGGGATCCCCTTTCTTCCTGCAGCGTGAAGACACAGCGCGTCTTCCCGCTGTCAGCTTCCTCCCACAGAACCCGTTTCGGGCCTCAGAGCCTCTGGCGAGATGCTGCTGCCGCTCCTTCTGCTGCTACCCATGTGCTGGGCCGTGGAGGTCAAGAGGCCCCGGGGCGTCTCCCTCACCAGTGAGTCCTCCTGTTCACCCTCCCGCCAGGCTGGAGGTGGGAGGGGCCAACATTGGGCCTTGGGGATAGGCATTTACAACCTTTTGCCTCAGTTTCCCGGTAGTGCTCCGCTGGTGGGGGTGGGAGGACAGAGGTGGTATTTGATGGAGAAGGCGCTTTCCTGCCCTGGGCTGAGCTTCCTGCACCCCACAGATCATCACTTCTATGATGAGTCCAAGCCTTTCACCTGCCTGGACGGTTCGGCCACCATCCCATTCGATCAGGTCAACGATGACTATTGCGACTGCAAAGATGGCTCTGACGAGCCAGGTGAGCCTTTTCTCTGTTCATCCATCAGATATTTATTGAACGCTGCTCATTGCCAGGCCCTGTCTGTGTGACCAAGATACTCCCTATGCTGACTCCCCCTTGAGTGGGCAGAAACAAGCCCAGCAGTCAGTAGTCAGTGGTCAGTGGTCAGTCTTATGGCCCCGGGCAGCTGGAGGAGCCCAGAGTCCTCCTACTCCCAAGCCTAGGGGTCAGAAAAGGCTCCTCCAAGGAGGTGAGGTTTCAGTTAAATCCCGAGGGTGCTGCAGATGGAGGGGCCAACATGGGCAAACCCCTGGAAGTGGGAGACAGGGTGGGGCCAAGAGCAATCCAGCAGGAGACAGAGGTGAAGGGAAACCCTGGCTTTTTGTTTTTCTGTTTTTTGAAGAGACAGAGTCCTGCTGTGTTGCCGAGGCTGGAGTACAGTGGCATGATTGTAGCTCACTGCAGCCTGGAACTCTTGGGCTCAAGTCATCCTCCTGCCTTGGCCTTCCAAAGTGCTGGGGTTACAGGTGCAAGCCACCGTGCCTGGATGAGGCCGTTTTGTTTTGAATTTTCTTTGAGATGGAGTTTCACTCTTATCGCCCAGGCTGGAGTGCAGTGGCACGGTCTTGGTTCACTGCAACCTCCGCCTCCCAGGCTCAAGCGATTCTCCTGCCTCAGCCTCCTGAGTAGCTGGGATTACAGGCGCACGCCACCATGCCCAGCTAATTTTTCGTATTTTTAGTAGAGACGGGGTTTCACCATGTTGGCCAGGCTGGTCTCAAACTCATCACCTCAGGTGATCCACCCATCTCGGCCTCCCAGAGTGCTGAGATTACAGGCGTGAGCCACAGCGCCAGGCAGAGACCCTATTTTGAAGGACCTCAGTGAGACGAGGCAGGAGGCAGCGCTGGAAAGCTTTGTTTCAAGCCCGGGGTGTGCCGGGTACAACTCTTCCCTTCCTTTGGTCCTTATGTTTCTTGTGCTCTCTGTGTGCAGGGTGGGTCGGGGGCTCTTGTCTGTGGATGGATGGGACACGTCTGGCCCTCACCTGACTGAAAACCTTCCCTCCCTTCTTCCTCACAGGCACGGCTGCCTGTCCTAACGGCAGCTTCCACTGCACCAACACTGGCTATAAGCCCCTGTATATCCCCTCTAGCCGGGTCAACGATGGTGTTTGTGGTAAGTGACGATGCACCAGGATTCTGGAAAGGTGGTAGAGGGAGGGAGGGTGGAGGCACTGCCAGGTCTGATCTCGGCTTCTGCCTCTGCCACAGACTGCTGCGATGGAACAGACGAGTACAACAGCGGCATCGTCTGTGAGAACACCTGCAAGTATGTGGGTGACAGTACCCCTCCCATCACCCCACTCCACTACTTTGCCTGGCTCCACTCAGTGAATCAGGCCCGCTCTCTCTCTGCTTTTCTGTATCGGGTGCTCTGTCTGTGCCAGGTGCCTTGTAAATCCTAATCCCCACCTTTCCCTCTAGTCTGGAAGCAGGTAGGATTGTTTCCCAATTCAACAGATGGGGGAACTCCAGTTTAGAAAGGGAAATGCGGTGGCTCAAGCCTGTAATCCCAGCACTTTGGGAGGCCGAGACGGGTGGATCACGAGGTCAGGAGATCGAGACCATCCTGGCTAACATGGTGAAACCCCGTCTCTACTAAAAATACAAAAAAAAAAAAAAAACTAGCCAGGCGAAGTGGCGGGCGCCTGTAGTCCCAGCTACTAGGGAGGCTGAGGCAGGAGAATGGCGTAAACCCGGGAGGCGGAGCTTGCAGTGAGCCTACATCCAGCCACTGCACTCCAGCCTGGGCGACAGAGCGAGACTCCGTCTCAAAAAAAAAAAAAAAGTAAGGGAAATGACTTCCCCAGGGTCACATAGGAGAGAGCAGAGCTGGCTCTTGGACTCTAAACTTTCCATTGTCACAATCTGCAGCAGGCCCTGAAAACCTACACACCCACAGGTAGATAAAGTATACAACAGAAGGATGCCAGGCGCCGTGGCTCACGCCTGTAATCCTAGCACTTTGGGAGGCTGAGGCGGGCAGTTCATGAGGTCAGGAGATCCAAACCACGGTGAAACCCTGTCTCTACTAAAAATACAAAAAAAATTAGCCGGGTGTGGTGGCAGGTGCCTGTAGTCCCAGCTACTCGGGGGTGCTGAGGCAGGAGAATGGCATGAACCTGGGAGGCGGAGCTTGCAGTGAGCCGAGATCGCACCACTGCACTCCAGCCTGGGCGGCAGAGCGAGACTCTGTCTCACACACACACACAAAAAAGTATACAACAGAAGGAGACTGAGTATGAGACAATAAGGAGAGATGGGGATTGTGGCATCTAGAGGAACAGCTGTTCTCAATTCCTGCCAACTGATCCTTTTATAGTTCATAAGCACGATGATTTATTTTTATTTATTTATTTATTTTTGAGACGGGGTCTCACTCTGTCGCCCAGGCCGGAGTGCAATGGCGTGATGTCAGCTCACTGCAAACTCTGCCCTCTGGGTTCAAGCAATTCTCACGCCTCAGCCTCCCAAGTAGCTGGGAATACAGGTGTGCCCCACCGTGCCCGGCTAACTTTTGTATTTTTAGTAGAGATGGGGTTTCACCATGTTGGCCAGGCTGGCCTCGAACGCCTGACCTCAGGTGATCTGCCCACCTCAGCCTCCCGCTGAGGTGCTAAGTCACCGCGCTTGGCCACGATGATTAGTTTTTTATGCACGTGTGAGAGATGTGCCTCCCTTAAACCTTGTTGTGACCTTGGCACATTACCTGTCTGACATGAAAAAATAAAAATAAGGCCCGGCTCATGGTGGCTCATGCTTATAATCCCAGTGTTTTGGGAGGCCGAGACAGGAAGATTGCTTGAGCCCAGGAGTTTGAGACCAGCCTGGGCAAAAGAGCGAGACCCTATCTCTGTAAGAAGTAAAAAAAAAAATTAAAAGTAAAAATAAAAATTGGAAATTATAATTTAAAAAATTACTGGTTGGGCATGTGGCTCACACCTGTAATCCCAGCACTTTGGGAGGCTGAGGCAAGAGGATCACCTGAGCCCAGGAGTTTGAGACCAGCCTGGGCAACACAGTGAGACCCATCTCGCTGAAAAAATATTTTTTTTTGAGACAGAGTCTAACTCTGTTGCCCAGGCTGGATGGAGTGCAGTGGTGCCATCTCGGCTCACTGCAGCCTCTGCCTCCCGGGTTCAAGCGATTCCTCTGCCTCAGCCTCCTGAGTAGCTGGGACTACAGGCACCCATCACCACACCTGGCTAATTTTTGTATTTTTAGTAGAGACAGTGTTTCATCATATTGGCCAGGCTGGTCTTGAACTCCTGACCTCGTGATCCACCCGCCTTGGCCTCCCAAAGTGCTGGGATTACAGGCTTGAGCTACCGCGCCCGGCCTCCACATCTGTTAAGTAGAAGGTGGATTGAACACAACCAACAGACTTCGTTTTTTTTTTTTTGAGACGGATTCTCGCCTGTTGCCCAGGCTGGAATGCAGTGGTGTGATCTCCGCTCACTGCAAGCTCTGCCTCCCGGATTCATGCCATTCTCCTGCCTCAGCCTCCTGAGTAGCTGGGAGCACAGGTGCCCCCCACTATGCCTGGCTAATTTTTTCTGTGTGTGTATTTTTAGTGGAGACAGGGTTTCACCGTGTTAGCCAGGATAGTCTCGATCTCCTGACCTCGTGATCCGCCCGCCTCGGCCTCCCAAAGTGCGGGGATTACAGGCGTGAGCCACCGCGCCCGGCCAACCAACACACTTAATAACCAGATTGTCTTTTTGTCTGGGAGTCGTGATTTCTGTTGTTTCTGTCTTCTGTGGTTTTTTTGTTTGTTTGTTTTAATTATATGTAAAGACAGGGTCTTTATATGTTGTCCAGGCTGGTTGCGAACTCCTGGGCTCAAGTGATCCTCCTGCCTTGTCCTCTCAAAGTGCTGGGATTACAGGCATGAACCACCGCACCCAGCCAGTCTCCTGTCTCTTGAGAGTTGATATCCCCACCTCCCGGCACTCCCTAGTCCCTTCCCTGACCCCAGGGGCCTACAGAACCCACTGTCCCTCTTTCAGGGACAGGAATGAAGGATGCTGATGTTGAGAGAACCTGGGAGACTGGGAGGAGGGTGTGCTCTCATCTTTCCCAGCATGTCTTGGTGGGGGCCACAGCTGGATTGAGCTATTTGGGAAGAGGCAGACCTGGTGGTGCCTGTGTGTCCCCCCACCGCAGAGAGAAGGGCCGTAAGGAGAGGGAGTCCCTTCAGCAGATGGCCGAGGTCACCCGCGAGGGGTTCCGCCTGAAGAAGATCCTTATTGAGGACTGGAAGAAGGCGCGGGAGGAGAAGCAGGTAAGAAGCCCGCGGGGGCTGCCGCAGGGTGATCTGGGCCTCGAGGCCTCGTAGCATGGGCCTGCAAGGCTGGGGAGGGGTTTGGCCCTGGCTGTTGTTCTGGGGCAAGTGACTGCCTTTCTGAGCTTTGCTTTCTCCGTTGTGTGCTAGGCGTTTAGTCATTGGCTAAGTATAATAGTTCCTAAATGGAAGGCTGTCGGCTTTATCAGGGCCTTGGACATCAGACTAAAGCAGGCTAGAAGGGCCTGGCTGCCTCCTGGGGACGGGAGGGGTGCTCCTCTGTATCCCGGATCTGTGGCGCCATTTCCTGTAAGATGGGCTGATGTTAACAAGATAACGTCAGCCAGTAGCAGCCGGATTAATTCCGTAGGGTGGGTTCTTTGGGGTCCCTAGGCATGTGTCTCTCCCTGCCTTGCCTGTGTACTGGACGGAGGCTGGAAACCGACCTGGATCTGCCTCAAGGGATTCATTGCTAGCGGGAGGGACAGACAGCCGAAATGTGGGGTAGACTTCTTGCCCAGTTCCTCTCCCTCTCTGTCATGGGGGCAGGAGGCAAGGAAGGCTTCTTGGAGGAGGAGGCCTCTATCTCAGATGAAATCTGTTGGGTAATTTGGAGTTAGCCAGGTAGAGTGTTCCAGGCTGAAGGAACAGCATGTTTGAAGAACCGGAGGCAGAAGAGCGTTTGGGGGTCTGCCTGTTGTCGGGGCAACTGGGTTCTAGTAAGATAGGGATGGGGCAAATGGGGCTGGAGAATCAGCCAGGGGCCCGATTACCTGGGGCTTTGCGGGCTACATTGAGGCGTTTGGGCTTCTCTCCAGAGGGCTGCAGGGAAGCCCAGCTTGGGAGAGAGACCCATCTTGGTGTGTATTTTGCGACATCCCCCTGCTGCCCTATGGCGTAGAGGCGGGGAGGCAGTAGTCAATGAGGAGGAGGCAGAACCGAGGAGAGCCGGTCTCTTGCCTTCTGCCCACCCAGAAAAAGCTCACTGAGCTCCAGGCTGGGAAGAAGTCTCTGGAGGACCAGGTGGAGATGCTGCGGACAGTGAAGGAAGAAGCCGAGAAGCCAGAGAAAGAGGCCAAAGAACAGCACCAGAAGCTGTGGGAAGGTACGGCGTAAAGCGGCCAGAGGACTCACCTGCAGCTCCTGGGTGGGCGGCGTCTGGGCCCGGGAGCCTCTCGCTCATTATCTGCTGTCAGTTTCAGCAGATTTTTGATCCTGGTGTCCATTGCCTTGTGTGCTTTGAGGTTCGCTTGGACTGTGGCATATGTCAGGAGCCTCCTTTTAAAAAATTGTTTAAATAATTTTTTTTTTGAGACAGCGTCTCCCTCTGCCACCCAGGCTGGAATACAGTGGCGTGATCTCAGCTCACTGCAACCTCTACCTCCCAGGTTCAAGCAATTCTTGTGCCTCAGCCTCCTGAGTAGCTGGAATTACAGGCACCTGCCACTACATTTAGCTAATTGTTTTGTATTTTTAGTAGAGATGGGGCTTCACAATGTTGGCCAGGCTGGTCCCGAATTCCTTACCTCAAGTGATCTACCTGTCTCGGCCTCCCAAAGTGTTGGGATTACAGGCGTGAGCCACCACGCCTGGCCGCCTACATCCTTTTAACATCAACGTAGATTTTGTTATTTTTTTTTATTTTTTTTTTTTTTTGAGACGGAGTCTCACGCTGTTGCCCAGGCTGGAGTGCAGTGGCGCGATCTCGGCTCACTGCAAGCTCCGCCTCCCGGGTTCCCGCCATTCTCCTGCCTCAGCCTCCTGAGTAGCTGGGACTACAGGCGCCCGCCACCGCGCCCGGCTAATTTTTTGTATTTTTAGTAGAGACGGGGTTTCACTGTGGTCTCGATCTCCTGACCTTGTGATCCGCCCGCCTCGGCCTCCCAAAGTGCTGGGATTACAGGCTTGAGCCACCGCGCCCGGCCAGATTTTGTTATTTGACTTTAGCAAGACTTTATTTAATCCAGTGACCATTTTTCCTATCAAGTGTTTGGTATTTGTCTTCACTAATTGTAAGAGTTTTTTCTTGGCCAGGCGCCGTGGCTCACGCCTGTAATCCCAGCACTTTGGGAGGCCGAGGCGTGCGGATCACGAGATCAGGAGATTGAGACCGTCCTGGCTAACACAGTGAAACCCTGTCTCTACTAAAAGAAATAAAAAAAAATTAGCCAGGCGTGGTGGCGGGCACCTGTAGTCCCAGTTACTCGGGAGGCTGAGGCAGGAGAATGGCGTGAACCTGGGAGGCAGAGCTTGCAGTGAGCCTAGATCGTGCCACTGCACTCCAGCCTGGGCAACAAGAGCGAGACTCCGTCTCAAGAAAAAAAAGAAAAAAATACAGCCAGGTGCAGGGGCTCACGCCTATAATCCCAGCACTTTGGGAGGCTGAGGCAGGCGGATCACGAGGTCAGGAGATTGAGACCATCCTGACCAACATGGTGGAACCCATCTCTACTAAAAATACAAAAATTAGCTGGACGTGGTGGTGCGTGCCTGTAATCCCAGCTACTTGGGAGGCTGAGGCCGGAGAATCCCTTGAACCAGGAAGTTGGAGGTTTCAGTGAGCCGAGATTACGCCCCTGTATTCCAGCCTGGCAACAGAGTGAGACTCAGTCTCAAAACAAACAAACAAACCAAAAATTAGCTGGGCGTGGTGGTGTGTGCCTGTGGTCCCAGCTACTCAGGAAGCTGAGGCAGGAGAAGCGCTGGAACCCGGGAGACAGAGGTTGCAGTGAGCTGAGATCTCGCCCCTGCACTCCAGCCTGGGTGACAGAGCAAGACTTCATCTAAAATAATAATAATAAAAGAGCTTTATCTATCTGGGGTTTGCCCTTTTGTCTACAGCTGAAAATTTTAAAAAATTTATTTATTTTTGAGATGGAGTCTCGCTCTGTTGCCTAGGCTGGAGTGCCAATGGCATGATCTGTGCTCACTGCAACCTCCACCTCCTGGATTCAAGTGATTCTCCTGCCTAGGCTTCCTGAGTAGCTGGGATTACAGGCACCTGCCACCACAGTATTTTTAGTAGAGATGGGGTTTCACTATGTTGGCCAGGCTGGTCTCGAACTCCTGACCTCAGGTGGCCTGCTTTAACCTCCCAAAGTGTTGGGATTACAGGCATGAGCCACGACACCCAGCTCTGTCTGCAACTGAAGATAGGATTTCCCTTCTTTATTTGTTTTTGGTGCTAGGGCCTGGTGTTTTTTTGGCAAGGCCGCATTGCACGTAGAGCGGGAGTTCACTGGCTCTGTCTGCCCCTGAACCTTTGCCGTGCTGCGAGCTTCCTTTCACGTGGGTGTGGGCAAGCTCAGGCCTGATTTTCCTCAGGACGTGTTCTCAGCGTGCAGCTGTGGAATCATAGGGAAGCGCCGTGTTTTGACCCAGATTCCCAAAGGGTGGCGGGGCTGAGCCAGGGCTCCGAGGGCAGATGGCCTGGTTTGGGCCCCAGGCTACACCTCTCCCTGGCTGGGTGATGATGGGCAGGTCCTTTCACCCATGGAAAGGTCAGGGACCCCTCAGGGTCCCCACATCTGTGAGACTCAGAACAGTGTCAGCCGGGTCTGCCGGGACATGTGGCATCTCCTGGGGTGACCCAGGACTCTCTAGAGGAAATACCCGCTGTTTTTATTCTGTTCATAGAGAACCAAGCTGGAGCTTGGTATACAGTGGGAAGTGAATCCTGGTATACAGTAGGCAGTTAATCATTGGAGCCACTGTTGTGGCTGTTTCCCCCTCTGCTTAGGTTAGAAGAGTAACGACAGATAAAGGAGGGACTTTTGGGACAGAGGCTCAGTCCCCTTCTATCCGGCTGGCCACTCTTCCTGGGACTGGCCCTGGGGATCCCCAAGATGCCCCCAGGACTGGTCTCCCTCCCTGCATCCTCCCTGTATCCTCCCCATCTCCCAGCATCCTTGGCCATGAAGTCTCATTCCTGCCAGCCCTGCCCCTGCCATGCCTCTGCCAGGTCCTAAACCTAAAGTCTCAGCAGCCGCTCTCCTCTCCCCAACCCCATCTCCCATCTCTGACCGTCTGCACACCCCATGCGCGTCTCCCCAGAATCTTCCTCTGCTCCGTGCTTCTTCCTCGGCCCGCAGCCTGGGCCATCCCTTGTTGTCACCTGGCTTCCGCCCTCGCCCCCACCTGTGTCCCAACAGTGGCCTGACAGGGCCGCCCTCTGCCACCTGGCTTCCCACCTCCTTGCTCCAGCCCCACGGGTGGCCCTCCCGCCCCTGCACTCCCCACCCTGGCTCAGTCTCCCCCAACACAGCCAGGCTTCAGCCAGTCACCTTGCTCCTCGTCTGTCCTCCCCCGGTAAGGGCAGGGACCTTTGTCTCCTCCACAGTCGTGTCCCCAGGGTCCAGCATGGGACCAGGCACATAGTAGGCGCTTAGTGGCAAATGACCCTGTGGGGTGTGGGGTCGGTGGGAGCCAGTGGGTGGGCAGGGGGTGACAGAGGTGGCCTCTTTACAGAGCAGCTGGCTGCCGCCAAGGTCCAACGGGAGCAGGAGCTGGCGGCTGATGCCTTCCAGGAGCTGGATGACGACATGGACGGGACGTGAGTGTCCCCAAGTTGGAGCTGCGCCCCCTTCCGTGGGCCTAGGTTTCCCTTCCTGCCACCCTCGCCTCTAGAAACCAGCCAGAGCTCCCCCTGGGTTCCCCTGGCGTGGGGTCCAGGCTGATCCCAAGCCCCGCGTGACCCTGCCTCTTACTCATGGATGGCTGGGTCCAGGATGCCCTGGGCGAGGAGATAGGGGGACCACCTTCTCCCCAGGAGCTGGGCACAGACCCTCAGCCTCAGGAAGTGTGGCTAGGCGTCCAGTGATGGGAGCTGGGCACAGACCCTCAGCCCCAGGAAGTGTGGCTAGGCGTCCAGTGATGGGAGCTGGGCACAGACCCTCAGCCTCAGGAAGTGTTTTTTGAGGATTGCTTTTCTCAGCCCCACTCTACGCTCTGGGTAGAATCCTGGCTGTGCCTCTGAACTTGCTGGGTTACCTGGTGGAGGGTGGACTTTTGGGGGCTGAGGGACACACGAGGAGCCTAGGAGATGTGGGGTGCCAAGGAGCAGGGGCTTCAGAGGGACTAAATGGGCAGAATGGGCAAGGGTGGGGGTGGGCTTTGCTGGGTGGAGGACCAAGGTAGATGGCTTCAATGTGCCGGGTTCTGAGGATGGAAGGAGGTGCCACCTGGGTGAGTTGGGAGAGAGGTCATCAGGGATTTGGGGGTCCAGGTATCTCCCAGTCCCACCCCTTACTTTGAGCCCCTTTGGGGTCATGGAGTCCTGAGGAAGGGGCAGGAAGGCGGGGAGGCTCCTGCACCTTGAGTTCCTGAAGCAAGTTCAGGGTAGGCCCTGGCAGGGAAGAGCAGGTGGGCCACGTGGTGCCCCCAGCTGAGAGCCACTGGGGCGTCACCCCTCCAGTGTGTTTGTGCCACGCCCCCACAGGGTCTCGGTGGCCGAGCTGCAGACTCATCCAGAGCTGGACACAGATGGGGACGGGGCGTTGTCGGAAGCAGAAGCTCAGGTACCTCGGCTGCCCCTTGGCTGGGTACTTCTGGAAGCATTGCCCCAGGGTGACCTCAGGGCACAGGAGGGGAACCAAGGGAAGCTCCCTGCTGGCCTGGGACGCCTCCTCTGGGTGAGCTGGGATGGATGGCAGCCACTCAGGGCTGCTTCCCACCTGGCAGGACCCGGGATGGAGCCAGGTCGGGCTGGAGCCCGTTTCCCCCGCCTGCCCGCACTCTCCCTGCTGTTTGAGCACCCAGTCCCCTTTCTCCCCTATCCCTGTCCTGCCCTATTTCCCTCCCCCGGATTCCCCTCCTCCCCACCCCCATCTTCCGCAGTCCGTCTCCTTTCCTATTCCCCTCCTTCCTTGTGGCCCCTGGCTTTTTGCCTCCCTTCTCTGCCCTCCCCTGAGTTTCTCCCTGTCCCTCTGCAGCCTTGGCCTTGGCCTGTCCCTTGGAGGGCCTGGCCCTCTCTGATCCTGGGCTCTCTCTTCCTTCATCTGTACGTCCGTTGTCCGTCCATCCGTCTGTCTGCCTCTCTCTTTCTGTCTCAGTGCCCCCAGCCACTCCAACCCGCGGCCCCCTCCTCCCCTCCCACGGGCCTGTGCTGCCCCCTCCTGGCCGCAGTGCCTCAGTGGCGTGGCCCCGGCCTGGTCATAAGGGCCCAGGGCCCAGCCCTCCCGTGCCTGGCACCACAGTGCGGGTGCCTGGGGTGGCCGGGAAAGGGGACACGTGGCGGCCTAGATCTTGACACCACCCCCAACACACACAGGCCCTCCTCAGTGGGGACACACAGACAGACGCCACCTCTTTCTTCGACCGCGTCTGGGCCGCCATCAGGGACAAGTACCGGTCCGAGGTCAGTGGAGGGAAAGGGAGGGGACTTGGTCCTCCTCCGACACTGGCCCCACCCCGCCTCACAAAGGAGCTGCCTCCAGTTCTGGCACCCGGCCACCCTGGCCAGCTGGGCGGCCCCAGCACCCCCACCGAGGCCCCCCCACCTCAGCTGTCGGTCCTCCCTGCAGGCCCCGCAGGAGGGGCAGAGATGCCGAGGCTGCCCCTTGGGCTGTGGTGTGAGCCTGCGGGTGTGGGTGGACCCTGAGTCCACAGCACCGACCACGCTGCTCACCCGCCAGGCACTGCCCACTGACCTTCCAGCACCTTCTGCCCCTGACTTGACGGAGCCCAAGGAGGAGCAGCCACCAGTGCCCTCGCCACCCACGGAAGAGGAGGAGGAGGAGGAGGAAGAAGAGGAGGCTGAAGAAGAAGAGGAGGAGGAGGAGGATTCCGAGGTGCAGGGGGAGCAGCCCAAGGTCCGTGTTTGGGGGAGAAGGGGAGACAGAGAGGGTGGGGGAAGGGCTGCTCACTGACCCTGCCCCTTCCCCAGGAGGCCCTGCTGCCACTGGCACCCCCGCAGCCGGCCAGCCCTGCCGAGGAAGACAAGATGCCGCCGTACGACGAGCAGACACAGGCCTTCATCGATGGTGAGGGCGGGCGGGGGCCGGGCTCCACGGGTGAGCCCAGCGTTTCCTGCCGTGGTGGCGTAGATCAGGGGAGATCCTGAGCTCAGCCCCTGCTCTGACTCGGCCAGCACACGCCCCAGTATCTTGGGGAGTCCAGGAAGGGGGCCTGGGGTGAGCCAGTCCCACCCTCACCAACCCCAAGGGGCCCTTCTGCCTCCCCGAGGGCCGCAGCTTGTTTGTGTCGCTCCTGGCGGGCCCCAGGAGCCCTGGCCCCAGTCCCTCCAGAGCTGCAAGCCTGGGCAGCAAGTCGGGGCTGTTCGTAGCTGGTGAGGGCCTCAGGTCCGTCTGGGCAAAGCCCTTGGCCAAAGCAAAATCAGCTTAGAGGAGGACACAGCCGCATCCGTGGAACCCCGTTCCCCATCCTCCTGGGTGGGGGTGAGGCCGTCTCTGATCTCCAACCCCCCCCCAGCTGCCCAGGAGGCCCGCAACAAGTTCGAGGAGGCCGAGCGGTCGCTGAAGGACGTGGAGGAGTCCATCAGGTAGCGGGGGCTGAGGAGGCGGGACACCCGTCCCACAGTGCCTGCTCCCCGGCTCCCAGGGGAGCCAGTCATGGGGAATCACTGGGGCAACCGCAGGCTGGGCCTGGCCCCTGCAGGGAGGGTTCTCCGGAGGTGGCAGGGAGGACAGCCTGGGCACCACAGCTCACCCAGGCCCTCCTGTGTCTGTCGTCCTGGGGCAGGCGCTGGCGTCCCCGGCTGCCCTTTAACCACTCCGCCTCCACTTCCAGGAACCTGGAGCAAGAGATTTCTTTTGACTTTGGCCCCAACGGGGAGTTTGCCTACCTGTACAGCCAGTGCTACGAGCTCACCACCAACGAGTGCGTCCCAGGGGTGCAGGGGCGCCCACCGGCTGGGTGGGAGGCGGGTGGCCCCGGAAGCGGCACCGGCAGTTTCCTGATGGTTGGGGAACCACCTGCAGGGTGGGGCCTGAGCGCTGCCCTCCATATTGAGGGGGAGCAGAAGCGGGCTTAGGGTTGGTGATTGGAGTTGGAGGTGCCCTGTGTACGGGGACAGGAGGAGGTAGGGAGGGGCTGTGGGAGGAGGCTGGGATCCCTACATTCCCCCCCACCCATATTCCCTGGTCCCCAGGTACGTCTACCGCCTCTGCCCCTTCAAGCTTGTCTCGCAGAAACCCAAACTTGGGGGCTCTCCCACCAGCCTCGGGTGAGTGTCATGGGCTGGCCCCTTCCCTCTGCCTCCTCCTGGTGCCCGACACCGGCCCAGCCCTCAGCACCCTGTGTCTCTTGCAGCACCTGGGGCTCCTGGGCTGGCCCCGAGCACGACAGGTTCAGTGCCATGAAGTATGAGCAAGGCACGGGCTGCTGGCAGGGCCCCAACCGCTCCACCACCGTGAGTGCCTGCAGGGCGGGGAGCCGGGGCGGGGAGACCCAGGCCTGGCCCAGCCCAACCCTCCTGAGCGCCCGTCTGCCCATCCCCAGGTGCGCCTCCTTTGCGGGAAAGAGACCATGGTGACCAGCACCACGGAGCCCAGTCGCTGTGAGTACCTCATGGAGCTGATGACGCCGGCCGCCTGCCTGGAGCCACCGCCTGAAGCACCCACCGAAGACGACCATGACGAGCTCTAGCTGGATGGGCGCAGAGGTGGGCGGGGAGGTGGAGTCTCGGCCTGCCCCAGCAAGGGGAGGCGGCGGGCCCTGAGGAAGTTGGACCCACATGGTCACTCTATCAACCTGTGTGCCCGTGTCCCGTGCTTTTTTTTTTTTTTTTTTTTTTTGAGGTGGAGTCTCACTCTTTTGCCCTGGCTGGAGTGCAGTGACGCAATCTCAGCTCCCTGCAACCTCCACCTCCCGGGTTCAAAAAATTCTCCTGTCTCAGCCTTCTAAGTAGTTGGGACTACAGGCATGCACCACCACGCCTGGTTAATTTTTGTATTTTTAGTAGACAGGGTTTCATCATGTTAGCCAGGATGGTCTTGAACTCCTGACCTCAGATGATCCACCTGCCTCGGCCTCCCAAAATGCTGGGGTTATAGGTATGAACCACCGTGTCCGGCCATCCCCTGCTTTTTAAAAGAAGGTTTTGTTTTGCTTTGTTTTGTCTTTTTACTTTTGAAAACAAATAGGCCAGGCGTGGTGGCTCACATCTCTAATCCCAGCACTTTGGGAGGCTGAGGCGGGCGGATCACTTGAGGTCAGGAGTTTGAGACCAGCCTGACCAACATGGTGAAACCCCGTCTCTACTAAAAATACAAAAAAATTCGCTGGGTGTGGTGGTAGGTGCCTGTAGTCCCAGCTGCTCGAGAAGCTGAAGCACAAGAATCACTTGAACCCGGGAGGTGGAGGTTGGAGGTGGAGCCAAGATCATGCTAGTGCACTCTTCAGCCTGGGTTACAGAGTGAGACTCTTTAAAAAAAAAAAAAAAAAAAAAAAAAAGGAGAAAATGGACAAAGTCTCCAGGCTGGTCAACTCCTGGCTTCAAGTGATCTTCCCACCTCAGCCTCCCAAGCAGCCGGGACCACAGGCAAACACCACTGTGCCCGGCTGTCCCCAGCTTTCTAATCTGGTCTTTCTCCTGCCCCAGAACCTCAAGAAGGCATGAAGCCAGCCCCTGCAGTGCCGTCCACCCGCCCCGTGTCCGGGGCTGCCTGTGGCTCTGTTGCCCTCCTCTGTGGCGGCAGGACTTTGTGAGGCTTCGTGCCCTGTCCTGGGGCCCAAGCAATGCTGGTCCACATTCCCAGGCCCCAGCGGCCTCCAAAGATGGGTAAAGGAGCTTGCCCTCCCTGAGCCCCCCACCTTGGTGACTCACCCCACCACCCCTAGCCCTGTCCCTGCCACTCCTCCTGGTGGGGACCAGTGAATGACTTGACCTGTGACCTCAATACAATAAATGTGACCCCCCACCCAAACTTGCCTGTGTTTGTCTTGCTTTGCTGGGGTGTGGACCGGGGTGTGGGCAGGGGTTGAGCGCAGGGGACGCTGCTGTCTGCAGATCCTGCCCAGGCCTCCTCCCCTGCCATGTGAGGCTCAGTCCTGAAGATACCAGATGGATGAACCCTGGACCACCTCCGTCTGAGCATCCATCCGGGCCCATGTCCCACCCTCCCTGGGTCTCATCTGTGCTCTGTGGAGGCCAAGGGTTCCCTCCTGGGACCAAAGCCCCGGCTGCAGACAGACCCAGGCCCAGAGAAGGACAGGGGCCTGGGCACCACCACACAGGACGCCCCTGCATGCTCCCCGTGCAGCTGTGCAGAGATGACCCAAGGCCTTAAGATTCTGAACTTTTATTTTCTGGCATGAAAAGTACAAATAATTAAACAATTCCATGTAAAAGTCTGTTACCGCGGCCAGGCCTGTGATCCCGGTAATAAATAGTCTAAACGCAACGCGAAATGTTCTTGTTGGGTTTTTTTTTTTTTTTTTGTCTTCTGTTTTGTCTTTTTTTTTTTTTTTTTTTTTTTTTTACAGTTTTTTATCACCTCCAACATGGACTCTGTCGTGATTTGAAACCTTCCGAATAAATAACAGGATGAAGGGAGGGGTGGAGGGGCTGAGCCCCCTCCCCCCTGGCCTGGCCCCTGCCCCCCAGGGACGTGGAAGACCCGAGTCCCCCTCCCCTGGGAGCCCTGGCCTGGCCCCCTGCGGGGAGGTGCTGGCCTCCAGGGAGGGGGCCTGGCTGGGCTGAGTTTTGTGTTTTAGAAAAAGAAGTCCCCTCCCAGTCTTGGGGGCAGCAGGGGCCTAGGCCTCGGTGGGGGGGGTGTGTGGGGAGGTGCCCCCTCTCTGGAGCCTGGCCCCCCCCAGGGTGGGGGACAAACCCAGCCCTTATTGCTCGGACGCCCTGCTGCAAGCTTCCCACGCAGACATGCGTGTTCCTGAATGCAGAGGGCGGAGGGGAGAGAGCCCCAAGGGACAGCAGGGGAGAGGGGTCCCTGCCCTGCTGGCGGGGAGAGGGGAGAGGGCAGGGAGGACTTAAAACCACAAGAATAAATAGGTTTGTGTATCAAGAACAAGCTAGGGATTTCACCAGCTAAATAGGACTGAAAAAATTCTCAAGACAAGAGCAAAAAGAATCCCATGGATGACCTGGACGTCGCTGGCCGTGGGGACTGCCCCGCAGAGCACACGCCCCCACGTGCCACTCGGCTACCATTACTGTTATTAATAATTATTATTACTTTAATGATTCCACTTCCCCTTTTATAAATAAATTAGGCATAACCATGTCTCGGCAAAACTTAAAGAAACAAAGAGAACATTGTCGTTCCTTTGACTTGCAAACCGGATGAAGTAACAGAAATATACACGGATGTCCTTACAGGGCAACGAGGAGAATAAATAGTTAACATAGCAATAAGTTAAAACTACAAGAAGCTAAATTCAGCAAAAAAGTACAAGAAAGTTAACTGGTGCCAGTTTATGTCTTTTTTTTTTTTCTTTTTTTTTTTTTTAATCTCTTCTGTGTGTTTTCTTTTTTTGTTGCTTTTTTTTTTCCTCTTCTGTTTGTGTTTTTTTGTCGCTTTTTTGATTTTTTTTTCGTTTTTGTTCCTTGCAGCAGAAGCTCCACAGACGTTTAATAACAACACCGGGAGGGGTGGGGGAGAGAGAGCTGGACAGTCAGATGGGGGGCGCCATAGCCAGACACCAAACGTGGGGACACCGGGGGAAGGCAACTTAACTATAGCTATAAGTCGGGGTTTTGCAATTCTCAGTTCCGATGGGGCCACTGAGGCTGGTGGGGAGCGGTGCGAGGGCTCCCAGGGGCTCCGGCCTGTGGCTTCTGTTGGAATTTTTTTTTTTTTTTTTTAAAGAAAGAAAACTAGGGCGATGCAATGTCCAGACAGAAGCCGGGGGCCGGGGCTCGAGATCGGGGGCTGTGTCCACTGCAATCTGGAAAGACGAAAAACCCAACAAACCGAAAGGGGGTAGGTAGGTGACAAGTGGACGGGAAAGGAGTGTGGGGCTGGGCCCTTGGGCCCGTCCACCCCACCCTGGGCCTGGCGGGGAGTGCCGGGGGGCTTGCTGCTGGGTAGGCCCAGTCCTGGTGGGGGAGGCTCAGGACTGGGCCTCTCCCTCAGCTGCGTGGGTCAAGGCCTCGGCCCAGGGGGAGGCTGAGCCCCAGGGACAGGGGTGTCCTTTGGCCTCAAGTGTTGTGGGGGGGGGCTGCCTCCAGCCCACCGTGCGCCAAGGTGGAACGAGGTATCGTGTGTCTCAATGCATGTGCGCTGCGTGTGCACGCCTGTGTTCGTGGGCGCCAAGGAGACCACTGGGGGTCCAGGAGAGATCTCTGCAGAGAACCTGGGGGCCAGGGCAAGGGGGCCAAGAGGGTGAGGGAGCGTCTGGGGCGGGGTCTGGGGTGGGACCTCCTGCCTGGGCCTATGGGATGCTGTGGGCATATGTCTGCGTGTTCCTGGGTGGTGTCTGTGTTTCTCTGTGTTCTCTGTGACCTGGTGTCCAAATTTGATGTCCAAATATCTATCGCTAC